>NC_138781.1:115622181-115684681 GCF_965178545.1 Coloeus monedula
ACGTCTTTCTCATGCATAGATTTATGATCTTCAAGGGCCTTGTGCAATATGCAAACTTTTTGTGTCTGTGTATTGCTGGGGGCCGGGGGGGGGTTAAGTCTGTTGTATTCAGGGTGCACAGTATTTGTTTTGTATTTCTGCTCTCCCCCCACACCCCAGGAGTGATGGAAATAATGTCTGGTTTCAGTAGCCAATATATTGTCACCCCCCATCCTCTTGTATTCATATTATTGCCTTGACAGGATACATCCTCCTTCCTTGCAAGTATGATGAGGCTGGAGGGGTGGAAGGGAGAGAAAGTGAGGCTACTAAATGGTGTTAGTGGTAAGACGTTCCTTTTACATTTGTTCCCCTGCACTGTTCAAGATTTATGATCTTGTTTGAAGGCATATTTTCTCTATCGTTTTTTCTGGTTAGACAACCGTCTCTGAACTTCACTGTCAGCTCTTCAACAGATAAGGGTTCAGAAGTCACATTTTTTTATTGGAAGATTAGCATATTGTCAGATTTGTCTTTCGGTTTCGAGACTTTGCAAAGCAGAAGCCTGAATCAAATGGCAGGAAAGCAGCTGCTATTTCACAAACATAACCTTTCAACTTTCTGCCAGAGCTGATACCCTAGAAACGTGCATAGCACAGCCCATGGGCTGGGGCTTTGTTTTGGTTTTTGCTCCTTTACAGTTGTAAGAAGCAGAGGGAATTCTTATTCTAGGCATTTTGGGCTTTTTCTTTCCACCAAGGGGCATTTTGGTAGAGGACATGTTCTCCACACTTTATCTCATGATATATTGCACCCTCACATTTATAGCTCTGTTCTTCTGTTGTCAAACCTGCAATTGTGGAAAAAAAAAAAAGCAAGAAAAGGAAAAAAAGGTGGAATGTATGCCCTTGAATGAAATGCACATGAAAGGAGACTGGAACAAGCACTCACAGAAAGTTTTACCTGGTGTGAAAGCCATGAGCCCCATCCCCTTTCACAGATGATGCTCAGGCTCTCATTAATTAAAACACACACCAGGAGTGGGACTTTGAATGCCAGGTCTCATGGTCTTTCTCTTTGACTTGGCCAAGGATGCCGATGCATTTACAGAGCTGGAGTCAGATTGCTCAGGAATGCAAAGGACTGGAACTGAAAGGCATCAAGGCAGTTTTTGCTTTTATTTATTTTCTGGTGACCTTAATAAAGAAGTTCTGCCATACCTTTCTCTTTCCTTGCCAGATAGGTCCCTTCCCCCTCCCTTGGATGTCAATTATTTCTGCAATGAATTTCCAAGAGAGGTAAGGCAGCTGGTGTTGTGGGGCATGGAATTCTTCCCAAAATCACACCATCCTATGCTGTTTCTAAAACCATATTCTTTGATTTGCTCTAGTTGTGGTTCCCTCACTGGTGTATCCTGTTGGCCACAGAGATTATGACCCTGTTGAGATGAAGAGAAATGTGAATTACAAAATGCCTCCATTTTGATAGTATCTCGTGTCTTAAGTGATGTGAGTTGTCTCCAACTGTAGTAGATGGGAAGAACAATTTTTATAACATGCTTGTAGTGCTGAACTTTACTGTTGTAGTGGCTGTAAATAATCTCCGTGGGGTTTTGTATCAGTTTGCACTGATGGATGTGTCACACACGCTTATACCGTAGTAAGCTGCCAAAGTACATCCTGGTAGCAACTTTCTTGGAGTAGCATATTGGTATGTTTTGCTCTTTAGTGAAAAGGATGAAAAGACCTGGTTAATTTTTATTTAACTTTGCTACACTAACTTGGGTTGAAATAAAGTTCAGTCTTAACTTACATGTATGTTTTGTGGTCACTTATGAATTGCATTGAACAAATATTTCCAGAAGTCCTGGGTATGGTATTTTCTAAATGGTCTTGAATGTTTTGAAGGGAAACTTCAAAGTTTCTAAATTGGGTGCTTGATTTCAAAGTGGAAAATTAAAGTCCATCTCTTACAGATGGCAGCTGCTGGCAGAAAATACTATGTGCTTGCTTGTTTCTTCTGTTACTCCCAGACCTGCACCATGTAAAATTATCCATTATTTTTCTTTGGAGCTAAAGTGGATGCACTTGACACTTGGTTTAAGCGGGGACTTCATATCTCTAATTGATATACCTAAAAGAACCACAGTCTTCAGGGAAACCACTGGGAGCAAAGACTGTCTCCCCTGAGGCACTGAATACATAAGAACTCAGAAGCCTTCCCTATCATAGCTATGGGGCTCTATCCCTAAACAGGATTTCCAAAGAGCAGTGGGCAGTGGCCCACGCTTTCATCTTTTCAAAGCCAGGGGTTTGGAGGTATTGTCCTTTTAATCATCATCCTTTCGCTCAGCTCTTTCCATCCCTGCAGATTCCTCAGCTTATCAAAGTGATTGCAGAGGCTTCTTGTGGGGAGGTCAATACTACAAGCTCCAAATCACATCTTGAAATTCGAGGAAGAGGTCCTGGTGCAGAAGAGGCTTTTATCAAGACAGGATGAGACAGGGTCATTAAAATCCCATGGAACAAACTCAGTAAATAAACAAGGTAAATGCATTTCAGTAAGATTTATGTTATAAAAAAGAGAAATTTCGAATGCCTTTTTTATCTGTGCTTGTAATATAAAATATATCTCTGCACAATGGATATTTTATGGGAGATTTTTTGCAGATTTTATTGCAACATATACAGGTATCCTGGCACATCTCAGAAATCAAGTTACATGCCCAGTATCTTTATTATAAGATTATATTATTATTGTTATTATTATAAAATAAGTGTCAATTCTGAATGCCTGCCCTTTTGTCATTGAGATTGCTGTCAGAAACAGAGCTTCAGCTGCCTCCCCTCTCTGGGGTACAGAATTTGCCTTTTGTGCAAGTCATCTGGCCTGCTGAACTCTCTCAACAGTCTGCATTTCAAATGGTAGAACAGAGGTGCTGGCACTCTCAGAGCCACCTGGATGTGGGTGGGATCTGCCACCACAAGAAAAGAAAGTTCTTTCGAGGGGCCATGAAACAGGTGGGCTGGATTGTTTTTGTTGGGCAACATCCCATGCTAATTGATTGGACAGATCTGAGCACACAAGTCCATTTTGAGGTACAAGTGCTATACAAGCAGATGAACAAGAGCAGTACTGGCTGTTACCAATGACATTGCTACTCTTGCTGAATGTTGTTGTATAATCCACTCTGAAGCTTCTGACGTGGAAGTCTGTAAGCTCACACCTCTGAAGGAAGACCTGGTATCCCAGTGCACTGTTCCTGGAGTACAGATTAACTACTCACTTCATCACTGGTAGTGTCAGTCTAGGATAGGGCAGGAGTGGAAGATTTCAGGAGGCTGTGGTAGTGGTTGTTAAACCCAGGAGTCTGGATATCTGGATTCCCACCACTGGCACACAGTGATTGTACCTATGTGGGCTTGTACACTTTGGTTTAGCACCTGGGAACCACCCAAAGCTCCTAAGTGCCTTGTTGTTCTATGAGGAAACCCTTTCCCTGGAAACCAAGGAGATGTGAGGCATTGCGAGGAGCTGGGAGGGCAAGAGAACAAAAAGTTGTCTTGGGTCTAGTAATATAGATGTTAACAACCTTGACCCAGGTGTGTTCTTTAATTTCTCTGTGCTTCAGTTAACAAATGCTAAAAAGGGTTTTCATTAGTGCAGTCTGAGGCTCTCCCAGCTTGTGATCTCTTGGCCCTGCCCAGCTTCACGCCCAGCTGGGTATTTCTGAATGTTTACTATTAGGGTTGTAGCCAGTGGGTACATTGTGACTGTAATGACTGGCACAACTGGGCCCCGAGGTGTCGCAGGTATCCTGATTGCATGTGTGGTGTTCTGGTTAATCCATGCTTGCCTAGTGCTTTGAGATTCCTCCAGGAGTACTGACTGGTTTTATTTACACTCACAGATATATTGTGAAGTATTGTTTCTGTGCCTGAATGTATACAAAACAGAAATTATACTGTAACAAAGAGTCATAATAACCAATAAGTGTTCATACTTTTGCCCTGTTTACCCAAAACTGTGATGGGGGTGGACTGGGTGCTGCTACATAGGACCCTAAATGAGTGATCCTAAGAGCACTGAAAGGCAAGTTGTTCCTCCTTTCACAGTCCACAAAAAGGCAATAGAGTAAACTACATTAAAAAAAAAGTCATTTAATGCAATGCTGTGCAATCAAGATGACATGAATAAAGTTTGTAGAAAACCAGTAGCTTCTGAAATATCAAAATATAAGGTATTTCCTCTGAAAGAGTTATTAAAATAACTTAGGGGGGAGGCAGAACTCAGAACTGTTAAAAGAAGCAGCTAAGCTTGGGGAAATTGTAATCTAAAAGCAAGGTGGATTAAGCAAATCCTTCTGTACAGAACCATGCTACAACTAGGAACCCTCTAACCATCACTCGGAAAAGCTTACGCTCTGGGACTCGATTTTCAGGCACATAATACGAGCTTTAGTGATTGTGTCGGCACTGTACTCCCAATTAAGGGATACTCTCTTGTGCTTAAGTCCATTTCTGTTCAGGAAAGCATTTAAGCATTTCTTAAACCATATTCTTAAGTACTCTCTTGAAAGGGAATGCCTTCCTGTTGTGGGATATGTGTCTGCATTTGCCAGTCAGTTTGGCTGAGTTTTCCCAGCCTGGTGCACACAGGACTCATTGCAAAACTAAGAGGAGGATACATTGGTGGCAAGTGACATTGTGATTGCTCTAAAGTCACAGTCAGGCTTTGTAAGGAGCCATCCCCATGTGGGACAGTGTTCCATCCCAGTTACCTGGTTTCTTCAGGCAGCATTTTGAGACACGGGGGAAAGGGCAAGGTTCAGAGCAACAGGAACTGACTGTATTGCAGTCGCTAGAGTACATTTTTCTACTGAAGAAATATATAATCCATAGGTTTAATGTGGCTCTCATAAACCCCAAGAGAGCACTATCAGTTTTTAAGGGAGAGAGGAGTTGCAATTTTTTAAAATCCCTTTCAAGCAAAATCTGCTGACAAAGAGTTTTGTTCTCCATCAGTCTAAGTGCTCTGGGGACAGAAATCTTTCCCAAAGGGCTCCATTTTAAGTGCCCCAGGATTGTCTTCTCCCTTTGGATGTGGCAGAGAGGACTCACTGGACGTCCAGTCCCTCGTGAGGAAATAACGATGTAAAATAAAATGTGGCGTTATCGTTGACTACCAAGATGCTTATTCATTAGCAGTTTTGGGGGTATATGTATAAAAGAGCAAAGGAAATGTGAGTTAAGATTTATGGTTTCCACTTGCTTTACTCCATCTTTCTAAGACAACAAAGAGTACCTTCTGACCTGGCTGCTTGAAGACTAGGGCTGTACTTAAATTGTACAGTCTTGTTCTGCTGCAGAGGGGAAGAAGGTGATCTCTTGATATCTCTGTGGAGATCATGTATCATTGCGTTCTCAGTAGCCAGACTTATCACCATTGTGAACCAGTAAATGTGCTGCTTCTCCCCTTTTCCAAACTGTATTTTTAAAGTCAGGACCTCAGAATTCGAATTAGGTAGTTTGCTGAGAGAAAAAACACAAACACAAAACATAGAGACAGGGCTTCATGAGATTAAAACCAGGTAATCTTTAACTTTATGTAGTCAGCAAAGGTCAGGCATTATTCCTTAGCTGCTCTTGACCCTCACTAGTCGGTGAGGGTGATTTTGGTGAAATCCAGCTGTGGCTCCAACTTAACCCGATAACTATCCAGATAAACAAGTCCTCTGTCTTGTTTCTACCAGGTCCAACTGCAAAATAGCAACCCGAGGTTGGTATAGCATTGTAAAAATACCCCTTTTTTTTTTTTTGTCAAGAATTATATAAATTTGTTAGCAGATAATCTGGGTAGAAAATATGAGAAAGAAAAGAATCCCTTGCCTTTGCTGAATTGTTTCTCTGCTTCTCCACAAAGTGGGAAGTTGTGTCCAGCTTTCTGGTTCAAATCTTGCCCAGGCAGTAGAAACAAAAAAGAAGTCATCATTGAAAGGTTGGCCGGGTTCTGTGTGTAACCAGCCAGCTGTTTCAGCCCAGCATCTAGTTCACATAGTGAAAATATCCTTGTATTTGGCTCTGAGTGACGTTACCTTGGAATACAAGCAGATCATCTATGGTCTGCTTTTTCAGGAAGGATATGCCAGCCATTCACAGCTGGAAATGGTTCCCCTGCACCTTTTCAAAGATTCCCATAGTGTCAAATGGGAAAAGTGAGGAAATCAATAGTAGCTCTATTTCCATTGTACCAAAGGATTAAGAGGAGACTTTAGTTTTCTCAGATACCAACAAGCTCATTCATGAGCCCAGTATCGAAGGTAAAAGAAGCGTGTGTGAAGGTAGATACCATTAATTCTTAAAAATGGTGATGAAATAGAATAAAGTAATACTTGATGTTGGAGCCCAGTCACGAGAATTGAATCTCTTTTTTTTTTTCCTAAGGCTCAAGTTGCCTGGGTGATTTTCAGGTACCTATTGCTCACAAGATAACATCTTTCTGTCTGCCCAATGCCTCATATTCATTTACACCAAGATATAAACATCCGAATATTCTAGAGCTGAGAAATAACACTGGAGAAAAATGAAAAAAGGCTTCCATTTTAACATCATTTGGATACAGCTCATCAGATCATTGCTGATATAAAGGGACAGTCCTAGTGGGCCCAGAGACTGCTCACACAAGCTGTGAATCTGGCCCACTAGTATTTTACTGATGATAAAACTGGGAGACAGGAAAAATGAAGAACATCCCTCTGCTGAGATTTTTTTTTTCCAAATTAGACATATTTTAGTTTCAAAAGATTGCAAAATTGTTCAAAACAATAGAAACTTAGGATTTCTGTTGTGCTTGTCTCAAGAATAGTCATGATGATTAAAATAGAATAAGATTAAAAGGAAATTTATATATTTCTCATTGGCTTTGGTTTCAGACCTGAATGGATTTTAACTGCTGAGTGACAAACCCTTTAAAATGGGGCTAACAATGGAAATTCTGTCTTTTTTAAGCCACTGTGGCACTATTATAACATCCAGGCTTTTTCACAGCCTCAGGTCCACTGTCAAGAACTCCCAGTGACAGACACCCAGACTAAAACTAGGGCAGTGACCCGAGTTATTTTGGAAGTTACAGCTCAACATACAAGATTTCATGCAGTAGCTCCGATGACAAAAATGAATTTACCACATGGAATCTCACAACATATTGTGCGGTAACTCAGAAAATAACTTGGGTTACCATTGCAAATATATATATAATGCACATTAACAGCATTTATAGACACTGATCTATTAAGTCATTTTCCTACACTACCTTCAGACCTTTTGTCTGAAGCAGAAAAACCATCATTAAAGCTATGGTTTGCCAGACAATTACTTTGTCAAATCTCAAGAAATTGCATAATAAATTGTATACATGCATCAAACATGAACAGCAGAGGGGTATAACAAGCTGTGTATTTCCAGTCCACTTGTTCTTTCATCTAAACAGTAGCTGTTGTTTTGAAGAGTAATCCTATGTTCTTTTCAAGGCACAAAATGTACATATACATTTATCTATCAAACTAAGTAGAAATAATTGAAACACTTAATATGCACAGTAATAAAGAAATGCATGAACAACTTCATTATTAATGTCTATTGATTATTTATGTTTTCAAATAGGCAAATGTAGCTACTAATATTTTATCATGTTAGTCTATATGTGCATTTTGGCTTTACCTGTTTATTGGCAAGTTTACTATCCACATTATGGGTATTTTTATTGCTGTACTCTCATTTGCTATGCGCATAACTGAGGTCAGTTTACGAACTGACTAGTGTTTACTCAATTTGATTACTATGTAACATTGCTGAGACTATTCTCCCTTTGGAAAATTAGCTGTACAAGGAAGCCCAGTAAATCTTTACTTAAAAATTCCAAACTTTAGATTGATTTCAGCAGTGGGTCTGTATTGATCTAAAAAGCTTTGCGTTCCTAACTAAAAACTAATCTTTATTTCACCCTTTAGTGACTGCAGCCATAAATATGTTCACTCATACTGGAGTTTAGTGGATTAATGGTTATTGGAGATTGTGGCTTCCAACTGGGGTTGGTAAACCTTAACCTTTGGAGGACAACATGAAGGCATTTACCCCTTGTCATCTCTAATACCTGGGTCCCTTTCTGACAGTTACCTGGGTGTAAAAGAGGAGGCAGAGCAGTGGATAGGAAATAAAGTACTAGTGGCTCACTTTATCTATCCAATTACTTATTATACTGACCACTGTATCCAGACCTGGCTCTTTTTCTGATGCAAAGGCATTGAAATGAAACAATTTATTTCATCTGTGATAACAGAACTCCAAAATTTCCAAGCACCAGAATTAGTTGTTCCTCAAAATTAATAGACGGAAGTCTTGTGTCTCCTTTCATTTCACCACATTTGTGGGAGATGTTTTGTGTCACTCAGGACAGATCTTTCTCACCGTCTCTGACAGAAGATTTTCAAAGGCAGCTGGTAGGAGACATTGCCTTACATTCCACTGCAGTGACTTATTAGTTACTGTCTCAAACATAATTACAGTAATTGTTATAAAAACTGTAATTGCAATAGTGTCTTAAAGTAGGGTTTATTCCAGAATCTCATGTTCTGAAATAGATGTCAATTAGCGCTTAAGTTATGAACAAGCCATCCCTACAAAACTTTAATTCACTCAAGTCAGTTTAAGTAACTCAAGAAAGGAATGTGAGGGTAAAAATTATTCCCACATGTAAGGACTGAAAGAGCTGCCCTAACTTTTCATTAAAGAGAATAATGATTATTGAGAACATAAAAAAATTATTTCATTAGCAATACAGAGAAGGTTTCACTGGAACACGAAATATACAAAATGGTAGATGTCAAGTGATTATATTAACAGACACAATTCAATATCCATTGTTCCAGAAAATATACTGAGCTTAAAAGAGAGATTTCTTCTGCAAGAAATATTGACTCGAGCCTGCCTAAATTCAAGGGAGAGATTTATTTTTCATAAGCAGGTACCATCTTCTGACAGTCATTTCTATAATTATTCCCATCTGAGAGCATAAGGGATACTTGTGTCAAAAAGGGTGCCTGGTTTTTGGAAACTGATCTTATTTGAAAACCTTTCATTCTATTTCTATTAATTTTTCTATTTTTGCAAATCAAATTCCCAGGAAGGGAGATTGCTTTTGTAATAACATAGAATTGCAGTTGCTGGCAGCTGTTGCAAACGATTCCAGGCAATTTACGTCCCTTGAGACATTTTCCCAACATCAAGGTAATCAGGGCCAGTGGGATATAATCTGGGAACAACTCTAACAACAAGTTTCCCATCCTGGATGAAAAAAACACAGTCCCAGTGGAGATTGACTCTTGTGCCTTGACATACACTCCTAACACTTAGCTGCAGATTTTGCATCTGTTTTTTTTATTAAACTAAGAGTGTTGATTCAAACATTTAAACAAAGGTAACAAGACTGTGGGAACACCAGACATCTGCTAGGCAGAATGTTGCCCTTACTCTAACATTTCATTTGTCTTGCCTTTTCCATCTTCCTTCAGTATTCTCTGACCTGTCTCCCAGCTTCAGACTGCTTCAGATTTCACTCAAGAAGGTCAAAACACCCAGGGGTGCATTGGATGGGACCCCACTTTTTGCTGTCCTCATATCAGATGGAAACAGGATTTCTGGGCGTCTTTTACAAGCTTTGGCTATCAGCAACAACCATTGGGGCTTTATACAGGTAATCTCAGTTTTAATAACAAAGCATTGGCTTTCTGAAGTGTGTAGGTTTCTAGAAATCTTTGATGATCTGGGCTGAAGTTTGTTATCCCTTTGTTGGCAAAACAAGCCTTAAACTGGAGACAGTGGAAAGAACAGAGTCCGTCTGCTGCAGGAGGCTGAGGGTGGAAACAGGAAGCAATGGTCGAATGCTAAAGCTGATCTCTCTGGTTTACACTGAAAGCCTCCTCTGAATGCACATGTATTTGATGCCACGAAGACAACAGCAGCAAGAAGAATGAAATTGGTCTTTTTGGCCCAGCATGAGGCAAGAAAAGCATGTAGTGCTGTGCACCAGCTAGAAGAGATTGTCCCTTCTTTCCGCACCAGCTGTAGAGATTTTTCAGCATGTGGGAGATACCTTCATCTGCCTGCCTGGGAAGAACAGAAGGAAAATGGGTGTGCCTCTTGACTGCCTATTCCTCTGGTAGTGCAGACCCAGTGGTTGTCTGAGCCACTGCTGTAGAGTCAGTGTTGGCAGGAGCACTAAGTGCCCCAGGGAGCAGTGGTGACAGGAGACCACCAAGCTCATTTCTGCTGAATCAGTTTTGCAAAACAGTTGCAGGGCAAGGAGACCAGCTCTAAGTGCTACCAGGCTATTCGGGTGAACAAGGCTGGTGGATCAGTGGGATAATGGCACAAAACAAGGGAAATGAGAGTAGACAGTTGATGTTTTCTGGCTGGGAAAGGAGTATATGGAGTGGGCGTGTTTGTTTGTTTTTTTTTTTTTTTTGTGGGGAGGACATGCTCACAGAACATCACAGGCATTATCGAGTGAGGGGGAAAGTATTTCTAGGAATCTTTGTTAAACCTATGGGAGCTCATTGCTAATGGTCATCTAGCTGAGATCGAAGTAGGGCCACCTGGAGTAAGACTGCTGTTCTCCTCCGTGAATGCCAAGCTGCTTAGAATATTATAGGAAAAAGCAAAGAAATTAAAAATGACCACATCATTTCACACAGCAGTAAATATGTCATAAGGGTTTTTTATCACATGGACTTGGTGCACATTGGGCAGTAAGAAAATAGATTTGATCAAGAGGAATAACTGCTCTACAGCTAATATGATCTACTGAGTCACAAATCCTCTTTTTCATAATACTTAAATACGGATTTACATGATGGACTACAACAACTCCAAATGCACTGTTTATATTTATCATGTAAATAATGATGAGCTTTCAAATTAGAATGCAGATCAAAATAGCACACTAGTTATTCAAATGGCTTCTTGGTTCAGAAACTCACTTTTTTGAATAGTTCAAAAGTACCAACTATTTAGACTGTGAGTATGCATTACTGAAACCATGTGAGTAATGTGTACATGAAAGTGTCCTGCTGAACTTGGTAGGTTTACTCAGCTATTTAAAGTTGCTTATGGCTGAATTTACCTTTGAAGAGACGTCAAAGTCACTGAGGATACTTTATTTTTTCTTGTCAACTTCCAAAGATTCTGTGAGCTGAGCACAAAGACCGTGTTAGCATTCACTGTTTGCTGCCAGGGGAATAATTTCTGTGTCCAAAGCATATATGATCACTAGTTTGCTAGTTTTTCTACCCTTTTATTCTTCCACAATTCAGTACTTTAAGAAATGCAAGAAACTTTGCCAGGCTCCTCTTTATGTGCATGCACCTTCAGAAATCCTCTGCTACCCTCTCTCAACCTGCCTTTGCACCCCTCAGCTGCATATGAGCCCTTCAGCTTGTGTGTGCCTACGCATACGTGGGGATCTATGGGAGTAGTGTAGGTCCTGCGTTTGGTGTTTAAATCTTTAGTAGTTAAGCAGTAAATTGGTCTCCAGACTGTCCAGTGTTGCTGGAAAACAGACACATTTTCCCCTTTGATACTAAGATCTCAGCCAGGGGTGGCTTCTGTACTTCTCCAACACTAAAATCTAGTCTTGTGCAAAAGGCCAGTACAAAGGTCTTACAAGTCAAGTTATTCGAGTCCTCCCTCAGCCCTGAAAATCAGTCCTGATTGCTGCACTTTGCAGCGTACAACAGGCTTTTGGCTGCCTCTCAGTAGAAAGGTGAGGTCTAAAAATATTCAAGGTTCAGGGGATACTAGAAAGCACAAAGGTTATTTGGCATTATCTTTTCCCAATCTGTACCCATCTCCCCCTAAACAGACAGAGTCCATCCCCTTCTACTTTCTCTGAGTTAATTATAACTTGCATTGAGTAGTGTCATGGAGAGAGACATAAAAAGCAGCAACACTAATAGTACTCAAGGGGAATTTAGCAGCTCTACAGCAGAACAAAAATCTCCCAGCAAAGAGTTGTGGCAATAAATGAGCCAGTTTGATACCAGTCAAAGTCCACATGCAGATAGATTTATTTGCTCTATATTGCCCATGCTTTTCCAATTTCACGAGACAGGGATATTTCTGCAGGAAGGATTCCCTGTTTAGTTTGAGAGGCAGCATGTCCCTGCAAAATAAAGCGTTCATTGGCCATTGCACCAACACAGGGACATTGGAGTTCAAATGAGCTTTTGCAAATCCCCAAGAGGGGAAGAAAACAAAGACTTGGCACCTTCTTGAAAAGAAATATCTGAAATTACATTTCAGCACAGTTGAGGGAGGGTAGATGGGGGTGTCTTGCTACCTCTGTGCCCTCTTGAGACAAATCAGAGACAGCCAGAGGTTATGAGCCATGCTGGGTAGGGGCTTTCCCAGCCTAGATGCTCCTGAGCTGTGTGGTTGATCTCAGATCATGGGCAAAGGACAGCATGGAGGTGATGGTGGGAGCAATACAAAACAGACCTGTGGTACCAACATTTAGCTTAGTGATTCTGTTGAATGTGTTTGTGCTGTTTCAGATATCAGGCAATTTCTCAAGGTCACTAGTACATTACCCAAGTCAGCAGCTAGAGGGGACAATATTAAGATACTCATAGCTGGAATCCCAGCCAGCCCATCTACTTCCTTCCTTTTCGTTACTACCAGCTTATCCAAAGTATCATATTCTTCCACCTGAAATTCGGCTGCAGCCCTTCCTTGCTTCTCCTTCTCCCTCTCTGGTGACCTCTCTTTGTCTCTTCTCAGCAAGTAGTTATCAGGCTTTTCATTAATGGTCTGACCATCCTTTTGCTTTTCTGGCAGATTCCCCCTTGTAGGAGGAAAATCGGCATTTTTCATTAAGAGGGTCAACAAAGTAGCAGAGATATAGCAAGAATTCACTGGGTTCATTTAACTATATTTTGCCGCAGAATTTTCCCTTGTGACGGCCAAATTCCTACTTGCAAAGTGTGCTGACAACAATGCTCCTTGGTAAAATGTGAACAGAAGGAAGTTAGTGTTGTGAACACCATCCCAGGTCAGAACTCTTATCTCTGAGCTATCTACTTCCTATGAAATATCTTCACATAGTGGATGGCTTGAATTCATGCTGTGAACTCATGCCCAAGGCTTGGATCAGACACAACTGACAAAAGCAAAAAAGTGTTTCTGAACCTGTGCATAGTTGTCCCCAACACTAAAACAGTCTTTAATATTTAATTCTTGAAAGTCTGAAAACATAAGAATGATCTCTAAGGTCTGGAATTTGTAGCTTATATTTGGTTTTCAGGCTGCCTGTTTTTGAGACATGCTGCCTATGCAATGTAGTTAATGGGGGAGTGTTATCTGTCTGAAGAAGCTGTGAATCTTTTCCTTTGACTAGGGCAAAGGCAGCAGAGAGCTTTGTGAGCCATGGATCTGTGGGGAGCCTGACTTCATTTGTACTTGTTTTCCTTCTTTGCAGAAAGATAAAGATTTTCTCTTGGTGCTTCTTGCCAATTTCTACAGCAGTGAAGACATCCAAATGGCTCCTCCAAGTCTTCTAGGCACTCCATAGACTTTTCTCCAGATGGAAAAGACCAATAAAGTGCTGAAAACTCTGATGGAGAGGAGAAAATGTAAGGAGAAAAAAATGTCCTAAATGCTGATTAAGCACAGAAGAATACAAGCATTTACCATGAGTTCCTGTCCCAGTGTTCAAGTCAAACCAAGTCTGTTGACTACCACTTGGTCTTCTTCTAAGGTTTATGGAAAATAAACAGTCCTCCTGTGAAATTACATTGGACAAACACCAGATACAGGGCTCCCTTCCCCCATCACCTTTCTGCACTGTTTCAAAGCCTTACTTAATGATTTACATTGTTCACAGAGTCACTCAAGCAGGCAAATGGAATTCCACCTGATTGGTAACATGGGGTACTTCCTATCTGAGCTGGAGTGCGAGCTGTTTGTCAGCTCTCCTAATGTGCCGAGAGCTATATGGGAACTGTGGAGGTGACTATAGATTATAAGGGCAAAAGTCTGCTTTTTTTTTTTTGCAATGGCACAAAAAAAAAACCCCAAACCCATAGAGAATGTCATTAGGAGAGGGGACAAAGTGAACGTATGCGCATCAACACATTATCCAGCCTCAATAGCACATGGTACATTGTCTCCATTATCAGACAAAAAAACCTCACAAGAGACAGAGATCAAAGGGTTAGCTTTTCAGTGATCTTGTCATGCGGCTTCTTAAATGATAATGTAAAGGTTTTAAAAAACATTTACCGTAATTTCTGCTAAGTGTCACAGCCTAGTGAACCATTAAAAGTGAAGCAGCTCACTGAACCGCGCGGAAGTGAACAGATGGAATTCCACCCTCCCTCTGCTCCAGAGCCTCCTCGAACAATGCAAAGTCTTCTTTCAAATCTCCTCCTCTGAGCTCATTACCCAGGGCAAATATGTGGCAGGTTCTACTGCCACAAAGGCTGGGGCTTGCTCTTCTTCGTGGCCAGGCTGTGTGGTAGAATTTTTTAAAAATGAAAATAAAAATTTCGTCTGGTTTCAGTAGTTATGCAATCCTTTCTTTGTTCCTTATTTATACGGTTGCTTTGAGAAAAGGAGAACATCCTTATTTGAGCTTTCCAGGGTCTCATGGATCACTGCCAGTCTTGTTTTCTCTGGATTTTACTTATAAAAAAAGGTATCCATTTTTTGGGGGGAACAGTTGTTAGCACCTCCATAGTTCTGAATTTTCTAGAGAGAGAAATGTAGCCCTGCTGTTGCACTTACCTCCTCCTTTTACATCCTCCTCTCTGCTTCCCTGACTAGGTGACAAGTAATTCTGCACAGGTATGCATGATCTTACACTCTCCCTGCTAATTTTTTATAATGCTTTATGGGCTCATGGAAATTTGGATCATTATCTCAGGGCTGAAATTTCCACTGAGTTTTGTGGGTTTTGTGAGCACAGTGTGAACCATCTCCTTAGGCCAGCTTAGAGTAGAGGCTAGTAGGGGTCCTGCAAGCTCCAGTGAGGCATTTGAATCAGTGGTGCAGCAGCTGCAGGGAGAGGAGGCTGTGGGGAGAGGTGGGGGATGCTCAATGCTTGATAGGTGCCAAGGGGCTTCGGGGGAGAGGATTCATGCAATAAACTCTAGTTCCACACTGTGCCATCCTCTCTCTCCAAAGAGATGGGTGAAGGATATCACACAAAGGAGTGATCTTTGCTCATATCTGGACACATTTCACACCCCAACACAAAACTAAAAGGTCCCCATCTACTTGGGGACTTGGTAAGCTTAATTTGTGCTGGGTTCATTACCGCAACATGTAGCTGGACAAAATCAACAACTTTTCATCTTTATCTTTGAAACAACATGACAGTCTTTTGTTCTGAAGGTACTTGGAGAGCCTGGAGGTCAAAACTTGTAGGTGAAGGGAAAACCCCACAATTAAATTGGTCTTTTTTTAGATTCTTAGTCTGTTTGATAGTCATCAGTGCAGCAGAGGAAAAGTCACCATTTTGTCCTCAGCTTAAGCACGCTGTAAAATCGGAAGAGTTGCTTGGAGCTTGGGTGCTAGCCATGAGGCTTGCTTTGAAATCTGGGATATAATATGCACCCTGGCATCTTGAGCTCTCTACTTTTCAAGTTTGAACTAAGTAATTCCAGCCTTTCTGGATCCTGGAGGAGGTTGGATTTCAACTTCATGGTGTAGCTGGCTGGTGATGTGTGCTGAGAAATGTGGCTGAGAAATGTGGGCTGAGATGTGGACTGTGGGGAAGGAAGAAGGAAGGCTCTGGTATCTCCTTCCCAGGGAGAAGCAGCAGCCTCTGTCACAGGCTGTGTATAGCAGCAGGAGATGCTGCCAGCTGAACAACACATCTCTACAGGGGCACGAAGTGCTGCTTAGCCAGGCATGACCAGCCTGGGCTCTGCCTGGCCAGGCTCTCTGCTGACTGCAGCATGCTCTCACCAAGGGCACTCTGTTTCTCCTCAGGAAGACTCAAAGTACCTCCCTCAGCACATTCCCCTTCACCCACCACACAGCCTTCTGTTCTCACAAGTGCCTGCTCTCTGTCCCTCTCTCTGCTGTGTCTCTTATCAGGCAACACCTTCCTGGTCCTTCCCAGATTAAGATTTAGCCAGATGGCTCTAGCCCTCCCACCACTAGTTGAGCAGAAGGAAAAGGGACCTCTCTAGTATGAGAAACTGTGGTGTTCAGAAGAAGATCCAGTTTGCTCAGAAATGGCAGCTGAAAGCATAGGTAAATTGGAAAGGGCTGAGTTGGATTACTGGGAAATGTTACAGCACCCGTCACCTGGATGCAGCAGCCACCCAAGGAGAGGCAGAGTACCTGGCTGCGTCTCTGTGAAATGAAATGTGTGTGCTTGAACCACATCTCTGACCATATGACCATTCAGAGTAATTTGTATGGATCAAGATACACTTCTTCCTCTTGAATCTTCCATGTTGTCATGGCAAGTGAGAATAGCCCCCATTTTGCCAGGGTAGACCCTGTGCCAGCTCTTATGCATCCACTTCTAAGTGGTCTTGAGCACCACAAGAGTGGGATCAGACCCTTCCGTATGAAAGTAGTTATCCTGGTTTCCCACTGCCAGCAGCTTCCTTAAGGGTGCACTCCCTAAATAGCCCCATCTCCTGTCCTTGCTCTGCCGTAGCCACAGGAGCTAGTCTCAGAATAAAAGGCTGAGCGCTGGTCCTTTTATTTGTGGAAATAGATACAAATGAGTACTCCATGTTTCACTATCATCTTTCTTTTTTTTCTTCTTCTTCTTTGCCATTTACATTGCATGCATACACTTGAGCAACTTGGCTTCAGTCTTGATTGAAATATTTAATGGATATTATTCATTGTTGGTATTCTCTCGATGTTGTTCTCATTCATTTTAAAACTGCCAAACCTTCCCATTTTTCAAGGATGCCTGGCCTTTTAAATAAGAAAAGCATTTTGATACCTTTATTACATTTTTTTAGGCCACATTAGCTTGTTTTTGCTATCATTTTGACTTTGATTTTAATAAACTGAATAGAAATAGCAGTCTCTCCATTTCTTAAATACTGCATGCTTTTCCATTATTGTCCACAAACAGTTGATTCCAATCAACTTTCTACAACTCATTCTGTCCTCAGAATTATTGTACTTTTATAACCATTCACAAATATTTTCAGAAGTGCTTCCAATGTGATAATATTATTACCTAGCCCTAAGGGTTTATTATCTTCCATATTATTCATTTCACCTAGTCTCATTTCCTTGGACTAAGTCCAAAATAGCCCCTGGTCTTGTTGATTGCTCCTCAAACCGAAAAAACTGTTTGGTACTGCACTCAGAAACACACATCCATCCTTAATGACTCCGCTACTGCTATGCCCATCAATGTCAGTATAATTGAAATTCCACTGTAGTCACTGCCTCTGCCTTTTTACAGCTTACCCCTTATCTATGTAACTGTTTCCTGATCTACTACTTTGTTTTAACCACTTCTCATGTGCATGCCAGTTTTCTATCTGGGTTGTGTCATACCTTTAAGAGGTCCTTATTCATGCTTCAGATTTGTCAATTATTTGACAAGCTGAATGGAAAAGAAATACCATTATAAGGAGCACATTACCTATTTTTGGATTTCCCCTCAATGTGGGAATAGGGCTTGTCTTAGAGAATTTGCCAACTATGGTTACTCAGGTGCAAAAGAAAGTTGTGAATGTAAACAGAGGCAGTTTTTCTTGGAAAATTCTGGCAGTAAAATAAAGCAGAACATTTAGGATGCTTCAAATAATACAACCCTCCTCCTGGTGAGCAAACCATGAGGGGGCTTCCTGACCCTAGCAGTGTTGCAGTGCCAGCAGAGAGAAACCACTCTTCCGTTGCTTAGGCATACACTCAGCCTTTGAGAGCCTAATTTGGCTTTTTATATAAGCAGATCTTCCTTAAACAGAATTTCGAGTTAGCAATCAGCCCTTTACACTGTAATTCTGAGAAAGAGAGAGCCTCTCCCCTCATTTATTAAAAAAAAGTAAGTTTTACTCTTACATGGCATGCTGAGATCTTAGATTATTGAGGTGGGTGGGTAGAATAGTTTACTTCCAAAACTGCATAATCTCACTGCTGATATTGCTAAACTGGGTGAGATTTTAGATGGAACCTGGTGCTGCTGAGACTCACTGAAATGAAACCTTCACAGGTCTCGAGGTCCCCTGAGCAGTGGCCTTACTGGGGGGGCCTAAGGGGCCTGTGCTTAAAACAGTTGAGCCTCGCTGGTGAGGATACTGGTAAAATAAAACCAAATAAAGCTTAAGGGCTTGAGAACCCTTGCTACCAGTTACTGCCTGTGAGCAGAAAGACTCTGGTGTATTGCTAAGATGCCCAGCTGATTGCCATGCTAACATCCTAACACATCCAACCCGCAGCCATGGAGGAACTCATCCGTGTTTCCGAACAAGGATCCTGCTTCCTCCAGGGGCTAAATCTGCCAAGCCCCTCACTCAGTCTCTTCAACGTGGAGCCAGCAGCAGCTTGCAGGGCCAAGCTGACACAGATAATGGCATTCCTTTTGTCCAGGCAGCCCTACTCACACAGGGATGCTGCACCTGACGGGTGTTTCCAGTGAGCAGCTCACACCAGGGTGCTGCCTTCTCACTGTCTCAGTACCTCAGAAGTTGTTGGTGAAAGGATTACAGTGTCCCTTCATTTTTCATATGCCTGCCAGTGTAATATTGTGCCTAACCTCACATTTGGGCATCGCCCATTCTGAGTGCATGTCTAGTGTTTATTTCAGTGTCTGTCAGAGACCCAGGGTTAAAACTATTGGAGGTCCAGATGACATCTGGCTTCTCAGCTCCTCCAGAATATTGGCTGCAGTGTTTATCAGTGCATTATTCATCAAAACTGATGATGCAAAGTACAACATGCTGTCTGCAGCTCAGCGTAAGAGTGGAAAGAAGTTGGCAGAAATGCCTAGTGTTCTGTGAGCAGCATGTAATCAATAGTCTGGGTGCTTGTTCACTTTATGTTGATGACTATTCCCTCTGGTACATCTTTGTATATTTTTGGGTTCTCTGTATTACCAGCTGTGCGATTTTTCTCTCTCTCTTCTTGATACCAGCTTAGATAGAACAGAAGGGGCAACCTTTTGTGCAGTAGGTGTCAAATCAAATAAACTATTTGCACAAAGCCTGGAAATGAGAGTCAGAGAAAAAAAAATTTAGTTGAGATTTTCCATGACAGATGGATATTTTTTCCTTCTTACTTTTTTTTTCTTTTTTTTAAGGAAAAGGGGAGAATGAAATGTAGTAGAGATGAAATGGTTTAACCGTCATAAAAATTTTGGAACTGAATTCTGCTTTTTGGGTAAGGCACCTCTTGCAAGACTCGAGTCTTCAGTGAAGTTACTCCCATTTACACCAGTGTAACAGAGCAGAGTGTGAATGCTTATCTTTAATGCAAGAACTTGCAAAACAATAATCAGATTCTCAGCTGGGGTAAGTTGGCAAGTTTCCATTAAAGTCAATGGACCTAGGCTGATTTACACCAGCTGACGATCTGCCCCAGTGTCTGCTGCACTGCACACACCACACGCACACACAAGCCACTGCTTATTTGTTTTCAGTGTTAGACCTGCATGTAAATTTGGCACTACAACAACCAAAGAACAGTGGTAGGTGAGTCTTTTTTAAAAGCCCTATCGCAGATAAGGACAGCATTATTCTTCTTACAGATCTCTCCTTAGCATGTGGGTATCAGTATGCAAAGTCTTACTATTCCTGTCCAGTGCAAAAATTGTAAAGAAGGGTGGAACTAAAAATGGCTGTTTCACTTGTGACCCAAAGCAAAAGAGCAATCTTCAAAATTCTGAAATGGAGACTTAGCACTAATTCTCCTAAGCAAAACATAAGAGAAGCAAAGCAAAACAAGATCCTGCTATGTCATTTAATGGATTTTCTTAGAAGGGCTGTGTAATTTTTGTTTTTCCAAAGGGGTTCACAAATCCGTTAACCAGCAGTACATGGATCAGTATGCACCACAACAGAGGGGGGCTGCTATTCATCAGTTCTTTGCCATTTTCCCAAAGCCCCACAAGGCCAGACCATGCACGGAATGGATATGACTGCTGCTAGGTGTGAACAGTGGGTCAGTCCCAGAGCACTGGTTAGCCAATATGATGTATTTTTTATATTTGAACAGGACTACTGATAAACAGTAAGCGTTATATGGTTGTCTAGGTAAGACGAGCTCAGATTAGAAAACACGGGAGTGTAAATCAGCAGTTTATTTGCTCTTTCAACAGAGATCTTCTGTTGTGCTTTCAAGACTGAGAAATGTGCCACAGGGTGATTAAGAAAAAATAGAGAGAAGAACGATGAGTTTCAGGCTTGAGAATGTTTGTCTAGGTAATGTTACTGGAATTGAAGTTGAAATGATGTTCATGAAGCTGTACAGACTGAATAGGTGCCGTCTGCAGCTCTTCTGTCACAGCATGTGCTCTTCCTGCCTCAGACAGGGAAGTAATAACTTCAGTTCTATTGCCATAGCTAAGTAACCTTCCAAGACTCAGTAGGGTCACAAATACAGGCTTTCTGGGCTCACATGGAGAACTGAGGAATATCAGAGGGCCTGTCTTGTACCTACTTTGTCTCAGGCACTTGGAGACATTTTTTTAGTAGCTGCAGAATCCCCAGTGTTGGGACCAGAGAAAAGGATGGGATGAGAAACACTCCCCCACTGAGAAGGAAGGGAAGATATTTTATACTTCTAAAGGTTTGTAGTGTTAGGTCAAAAGACAAACTGTCCTTGAGGATGCGCAAGACTGAGGGAACGTGGGTTATGCTGGAGTTGGTATCTCTGCCTTGGCACTATTCCACATGCTTTCTGCAATATGTGGAGTATGTCCTGGAAGCATAATCTTTCCTAGAGGAGAGTTCTGATTAGCTCGTCAGACTGACCTGCTCATCTTATTTGTCTCAGTTCAGTAGGCATGCTGCTAAGCTCAGGCTTTTTGGATCTCTCTGAGTCATGGGGTGCTCTGGCACAGCAGATCTTCTAGGCTGGGAGTTAAAGAAGTGACAATGCTAGAGGCAAGTGATTTTTGAGAACCACAGAGGAGAGGAGAAAATAAAGAGTGAAAGTGGGTCACCACTGCTATACACTGGTGTTAGATCTGATTTTGATCACAGCCTGTTGCCAAATCATGGCACATTTAGCCTTGTCCCTCAGGGGACTGTGGTACCAGAAGATCTTGCTGTGGGCAAGAGGAAGAAAACAGTGTTGTTGTGGTTACCCATAAAACATCCAGCAAGACAGAATTTTATTGCAAGGACTGTTTTGCCTGGATGCAGACTGCAGGATTTGGACTGGAACAGTAAAAGAATTTGCTTACAGTTGTGTAACAGGTCAGGAGTTGGGGTCAGACCAAGGACCAAGAACATGTGATGTGGTGGTACTGCCCTGTAATCGTTAAACCAGTTGTCACCCACTGCTCCTGTACTTTTCAGGCTTTCAAAGGCTGAGCACATCTTCAACAAAATCAGATGGCAGGACCCCGTCATGAATGTTGCAGCCTGTAACTAATGGTGTATGTTTGTGTAGTCCTGTGGCTCTCTCCTCTCCACACTGTTGTCTGCCCTTCAGTGAGCCCCTAGATCTGTGTGATGTGATACTCCTCTTCATACCCACTCCTCTTCCTAAGAACACATACATGATGGAAATATTAAGAATAAAAACATCTGAAATATCTTTGTTTGCCTCCTTACATATTTCAGAATATTTCTTATTACAAATAAAAATTAAAATTTCCAAACGGGTGCTGGCGGGGGTGTAGGATTGTTGTTTCATTTCACACAGAAGAAAAATTTGTTAAAAATTCTGGTTTAGCAAAGTGGTTTGCCAATGTTTTGCTTGGTAGACTGAGGGAACGTGGGCAAATGGGTAGCTTTGGGAGGATCTGGGTTCACACATTTGGAAAATAAAGTGGGAAAGCTAGTGAAGACCCCTGGGACATTTTTTGTAGGAAGATATCAAGTCATGGAAGTAATATATTCCAGTGGAAACCTTTTCTGGCATATGTTCTGGTCAGGTTTATTTCAATATAACTGTTTTCAGGGCTTTTCAGGGGAGGAATAAGACTCCAGTTGACTGGAACATCCTACTCCAGTGTTAAGTTGACTGGGTAGCCACACCAGCCCAATGTGGAGAGCCAAGATTTATTTTCATTCTCTTTTTGTGTGTGTCTTGAGTAGCTCACCGGTGCAACACCTTATGCCTGGCATTGCTCTCTCACTCAGTGGGATGCTGGAGCCTCCTCAGCATCACAGAACACCAAGGGTTCCCAAGTCATCTTGCATCCCAGCATGGATGCCCTGGTATGCACTGGTATGCCCTGCTTGGCTGCTGAGCCTGATTGATTGGTAGGAGAAAAAGACACCACACTGAAGCCTGCATGGACTATTTGCACCTCCCAGCAGCTGCTCCAGCCTGCTTCATTGAAGGCTTTACTTTGCAAGAGTACAAGTAGACACCCACTTAAATTACTGGAAACATGCTCATGAGGACAACTGAAACATCTGTCTTCATACCTGTGACATCCTGCCTAAACCTTTCTACTTCCCAAAAGACTCTCTCTGCACCATGCCCAATGAAGTATTTCCTCTACTTCACAGATTTCAGAATCTGTCAGCTTAGAAATCTTGGGCTCATGCTTTGTTCTAGGGATGGGAGTACAGACTATCTCACATACCTTCTCTCACAGATGCACACTTTTATGGACACGCAGATCTTCCAAGTCAGTAATATCTGGAATGACTAGTAGGGTCATAGCCATTGTTGTATGAGGATTAGTGAATGGTAGTCAGAAAATGCATATTCCTTTTCATACAGGTCTGGTTTCTAATCAAATCTGAGATAAATTTAGAGTAAAGACCAGATGAAAGGAAATGTTTAGCTTTCTGGGACTTTACTGTCAACTTCCATCTCAGATTCCCCAACAGAGATAGCTTTTACTGTAGCATATCACTTAAGCAAAATCCCAGTGTTGGCATTTCCCAATTTTCACTTGTTGTCCCTTGCAGTGGGACTCCATTTCACGCTGTGCTTTATCCAAAGCTGTTCCCCACCTCCCTAGTAATTCCTGCCACTTGCTAGGAAATGCTGCTCCACCTGACATCTGTTCTGCAGGTGAAGGACCCCCTTCTCCCCTCACAAAGCTGAGCACCACACAGCAACAGAGGTGCACAGCACCACCCACAGCCACATCCCTTTCCTGTCACACGTGGCACTTTCCACCACGCCTGGCCCAGAAGTGCACACCTGCAGCTTGCAGTCTGGACCAGGCTTTCTGCTCAGGTGGGGACTCCAGCAGCTCCCCAGCAGCTCTCCCACCCCATCCCTGCCCTCCCAGCCTCCACAGCATAAACCCCTCCATGCCATCTTGGCTCCCCTTGTTGTATTTTATGACAGCTGGGCCACCTCCAGATTGAAAATGTCTGAATTAAAATGAAAGGGAAAAGTCATTTGGTTCTTTTACACCTGTAAAATCGTATATGATGTCCAGTTTTGAAGTTCAGAGCATCCCCCGCGTGGTATAATCCAATTGCTTTGCCACTAAAAATAGACCCCAATCCAGTTCCAGGTGAGCTGAGAATTGGTTTCCAAAGGTGTCTTTATCACATGTGCTCTAAAAAGAAAATGTGGCTAGTATTCTTGCTAGACATAAACAAGATATTTAACATTATAACCAGGAGTCATTCACTTTACAAATATTCACAAGGACTTTATTTGTGAGAATAAAGCTGGCAAAATTTTCATCAGTATTGTGGCATCCACGACCTTAGGTCAAATCCTGTGGTGCTGTAGGTAAAGAGACTCCCATTAACTTCAAAGTGGGAATGTGACTTAATGAATTGAACATACATGAAACAAGGCCCTTAGAAATCGACCTATTTGGATGTTCTGTGTCTAATTATTTTCTAATTATCTAAAAGATCATCTAAGCTTCTTTTTAAGCTTCTTATAAAGCAACCAAAGTTCATGATGCTACTATTAGCATTAGTATGACTTACTCTAAATAATAACATGAATATTTTGGAGCGTAAAGTAAACTCATCTATCTTGGTGATATATTAAAAATAACCTCAGGGAACCGAGGTCATACAGAGCATTTTGCTGCAGGACCAATATTTTTGAGGGGAATACTGATTTTGAGTGACATAGGTTTAAAAATTTCAGGGCACATTTCAGTTAAAATATTGACTAATTTAAGACTAACTAACCTAATTATTACTTAGTCCAGAAAATGTTAGTCTATTTCTCACAAGAAGGGAGGACATAGATTCCACACCTACCTTTTCAGGAACTTTCTCTATGATTAAATAGTCTTATAAGAATATTTCTTATGTAGGAGTGAAATTGTGTAAAAACAATTCACTCAACCAAAACAAGCAAACAAACAAGACCCCAAAGCCTTTTGAAAGGCTTCTGTTCTTAGTGGCATAGCTATGGAATGAATCAGCATGAAAAACAAAGAAAACTGAGCTTCTTTCCTTTTTTTTCCTTTGTAAACCATTCAGTTTGGATAATCCACTTTTTTTAAAAAAGCATCTGCCCATCAATTACCCAAGCACTTTAGAATGCCATAATCTCATTTTGTGACCAGGATGTGAAATTCAAATGCCATCCAATTCTATCAAGTAAATGACATTTTGGTGTCTTGTGCTAGATATTGCACTATATCAAAAACTCACCAGCTTTTTTGGCTGTTTTAAACACAAAAATATGTAAGAGAAAACAGGTATAATATTTATTTTGTGGATTCATCAGACAGATAGGTATGATTGGTTTTATCAGAGACTGGGTACAGACAAAGAGATTTTTGACTCACTTTATGAATCCACAGTATAAACTCAGTGCTGGGCTATAAGTGTTGCAGGTGTAATATTTCCCATGTACATTTTTGACACGTGCACTCAGATATTTTCACCAGCACATCTGTAGACACAGTTCTGTATGGGCAAAAATGGAGTCTACTAAAGACATGGTAGAAAATTTATCCCTAAAATATTGATTACTTTCCTGGTTGTTAAATCATTATTAGAGCAGGTTGGAAACTCATTTGCAGTCTCTTCTAATACTACTACTGTCACAAATGACATCACTTTTTAACAAGATGGATGCTTTCAATGCTGGGCTCAGAAATGCCAAGCAGAATTAAGCAACTTTAAAAAAACCCCACATTTCACTGTTTATTCATGGTGACAAGTGCTTCTCCACTGTACCTCCACATTGTTGGCCCCCATAGTACGGCTGCAGTTTTGTTTTAACTCAGCAGCACAGGGCAGCTCCAAGGAGGCAAGGCAGGAGAAAGCTTGGCAGGGCACAGCCTGGTGATGCGTGCGGGGGGCTGAATTCCACCCTCCCCATCGCTCCAGTCCAGTGAGCTGCGTCCTTCTGAATGCTCCCTATGCTGTGGCCACCAGAATTACAATAAAAATATTTGCAAAGTATTCTTGAGTTGTCTGAAGAAAGGGACTTCACGCAGAGAAAATGTCGAGCATAAAACTTAAAGCCTTTAAAATATATTGGTGTGGGGCAGACATGCACATTCAGAAGCATCTTTTCCGCTGCTGAGAAAGGAACAACAAACAGACACAAGCTTTGCATAGAAGATGATTTCTTGAAATGGAATTAGGTGGTCATACGACCCTTTCAGACACTGGAATGAAGTGGTGAGCTGTAATTCCCCAGCTCTAGCGTGCTACCACTGCTGTCGCCACGTTTCTGTCTTTTCTGGCATGGGCAAAGTGATTCCTTTGGAAAATACTTCAGAACCTTTTCAAATCCTTTATCCCTTTCTCAGGACCAAAGTTGTCAGCAATGCATTGTCTGTTTCATTTTTAGCATCATTATTGTCTCTCATCACAATAAGTGAGGTGGCCACAGCTCCAAAGAGGGGGATTTTCATCTTAAGCCATGCCTGGACCTGTGCTTGTTTTGTCCTGCCTGGTCCATAAGTAACCAGCAAGAGGTGCAGGCAATAATGTGTCCTCTCAATTGACAAGTGTAAGGGATATGAAATTCCAATTGCTTGCCCTTGATTTAAGAAGTCGAGAGGGACAGGGAAGAGCCTCTGAGGAACTGGTGAAAAATGTACACCACCACATGCACATGAGATACTGCTGTTTGATTAAAGCACTGTGAAATTCTGAGGAATACTGTGTCACGTGAAATATAAAAGGATCCTTCGGGAATTATTCTGCATTCAGGACTCCAATGATCTCTCCATGCTGACTGTTGGTCTGACTCTCCTTAGCCAGCACTGCCCTTAAAATGCCTTCCAACATGCTTCCAGCAGGAGAAGTGTTTGTAGGACATGGCAACCAGCTGCTAGGCAGACATCTCTACTGCGGACTCCCGTGCTGCCCCTGAAATGAACAAGGTTTTATAGGTCTACCTTGAAGTCATGTTTTCTCCTTCATCTGACCCTTAGCTTTTATTGTCCTGGGAAGTAACTGCAAGTCTGTTTAGTGTTCTGTGGTTTATCTAAGGTCTTGGGGAAAAAAATCATAGGAAAATGCAATGAAAATGTTAAAAAATATAAAAGAGCAGAAGGCAGATGAATGCAAGTAAAGTGCTTTTAAAAGGGACTCTTTCTCATGGCTGAGGACAAAGAGGTGTGAGATGATGCCTCGGAGCATGTATTGTTGCTCTTTATGTGTTGCAGTGGGAAATCAAATTTACCAGAACAGTAGGAAGGGTGGAAACAGTGAAACCCCAAGCAACGTTAGTATATACAGCTGAGCCACAGCACCCAAGAGAACAGAATCTGGGTCACAGTCTTGTCTTACCTTACAACATGATGAAATGGCCTCCAAAGAGCACAACCAATGACCAAAAAGCAAGAAGAGAGGAGTTTGGCTACTTTAAAACCTCAGGAACAGGACTGCAGTTTCTGTCTCTATAAGGGGCATTTGAAACCTAAACCAAATTCCTAAAAGAGGAAAACTGTGCCAGGAAGCAAACATTCAGAGCCCTCCTGCTATTTTTCTTTCTTCTCACTGTTTTTGGGCTTTTCAGAGTGTCTTGCATCGGTATGAAGTTTTATGCCTTATCTTACTTGTCTGTGTGTAAAAGGTACCTGCATTTTGCCAAAGCATGAGCTGAGACACAGGCCATAGTAAGTCTGTCTTTGGTGGTTATGTTTAATTCAGCTTGCATTTCAGAATCAAGAGCCATAGGGCAGTTGTGTTCGAGCAGCATTTTAAGGACAGAGCTCATGTGGTGTGTATGATACAATATAATTTTCAAAGCAGCTGAATGTCTGCACCTGCCTTAAACTTCCAGAAGAACTAGAATTGCTCAGCACATCAGGAAGAGGAAAGGTGTTGCTGCTGTAATAAAAATCTCTGAAAGAGACAGGTTACTAGCTCTGACTAAATACTTTTTCCTCATTAATACTTTCCTCCCTTACCAGTGCAGGCAGATTCTCAGGCACAGCTAGCACTCCTGTTTGCCCCAAACAAAGCCAACAAGAAAGCAACAAAGTCTGTAATCCTTTGTGTATTGCTGTGCACATAAGCTCAAAGCTGACCTGTTCATTCAGTTTACCTTTACAGCTATTTTGGTTAGCAACAATAAACCATTAAGTTTGCACAAGGTTTTCTGCCTCGCAGTTTGCCAGCTTTGTGCCAACCATCCTTTGCCTCTGTTATTTCCTGACCTCAGGGTGACACAAACTACTTCTACTGCAGTATGGGAGAGGCTCTGTGATTTTCCAGTGCAGTTTCCAGATGAAGCTCTTGCCAGAGCTCCATGTCCATCTCTAGCAAGAGGTGTGAGACAGCAGAGGAATCTTTCCTCAGTGTGCCTGGGCTGCTGCCATCTCCTTGTTCTTCCCCATCATAGACACCTACAGTGTCTTCTCTGCTCTCCCAGGCCAAGGAAAGGAGTAGTTCTACCCTTTTACCCACTCTAACACTCCTAAAATACACTTATTTTCTTGTGGGTTTTTTCTCCTGCTGTTGCCATTACAAAAAGTTCTCATCTGCCTCATTACTCTAAAATTCATTTTGCTTTTTGCCTCTCCTGCCTCCCTCTGTATTTGGACCTCACTTTGGGCACCATTGTACCTGTCACCTGCTGTTTCCCCTTGCAGAGATGCCTTCAGCTCTCTCCACTTAGACATCTCCACTGTCTCTTACAACTGGATCTTCAGGTCCCATTTCCTCCAAGGCCTTTTGACATGCTTCTTTGCAGGGGAAGTGTTAGTGCTTTACTACCACTTATATATTCCTCCCATCTTGCCACTTGCTGGCTCACTCAGCTCTGGCTACCCACTCCCTGCTCCTGCATATTCCCTGCTTCAGGACTTTTTCAGTCATGGTAGTGATATGATATGCACTGTAGACCTAATGCTCAACACAGTCAGGACCTTTAACAGAAGGATCCAATTTCCTTCTTTTTTGCTGTCTGCCTTTATGTCCCTAGACCACCACCCGTGCTGTTAATGAGCATTTAGAGGTTTAAATGGCAAAATATATCTCAAGTTTTGCACTTAAACTTTGTCCAGCTTTGTATCACACCTAACGTGTCCTATAGAAGCTGAGAGACCTGGACACCATGTATGTAATGGCAAAGATGGTCTTGGAAGACAACTGTGATTTTGGTTCAAACTCACATTAAGGAAATCTGCACAAATTGTTACATTGCCCTCATCAGGTGTGTCTGGAAAACTCTGCCCAGGACAACTCAAAAGAAACTCATACCTTGTTCAGTTTGTCACACAGAGCATGGCCAGCTTCACATGGTCTCTGTTGACCCTCCACATGGGCCTTTGGCAATTCTTCCATACCACCTTCCTTCTTTTCTGCCAGCCTGATTCTTACAGAAGGAAACAGCAGCTTTGTTTTACCCTGAGAGCAGTGCTGGAAAGGGTTAATTTTGCACTGTCTGACTTCTGTGTAAACACTGCTGACATTTCATCACTGGGATTTGTCACTAGCCAAAATAAGATCACATTCACCAGTTTAAAGGCACTGAAGAAGTGTCACTGGCATCTCTGTGCTTAGGGCTGCATTACTGTCTCTGCTGCAGATCTTGTTTTCACAGATTAAGAACATCCACGGAAAGTTCTGTATGCACGGCTGAAGCTATTTAAGAACTGTGTTTTAGAGGAAATGTGAGGGCAGACAGGAAAATGCAAAGCAACACATGAGACAGAAGAACAACACTCAGAAGGAATACATTAATTGAAGTACTCTCCTAAAAAAAGGAATGGTCTTCCTTAGGCTTAGATGGGATCTCAGAAAAACCTATTGCCAAAGACAAGGTGGGGCTTTTTGTTCCCTTATCTACTTTTGCATCACTGCACCCAAATAGAATTCAAGGATTTAGAGTGGGAGTAAATGAAAGGAAATGCATATTTCTAAGGCACTTTGCCTGGTTTGGTACCTGGGTTTACAAAGTGAAATCTTGTCCAGAAGTGAAACATCTCCAGGCTGTGTTACAACTCTCTGGACACTCTCTCTGACTTCTATGGCATGACTAAAATGAGATGAGGACAACTGTGAAGCAGCTTCTCTTATGAGCTGCTGGGGAGAGGGGCTGTAAACTGAGGGCAAACCTTGCCCTAATAATTTTAATGGGTGACATTTAAAGCACAATATAAATTTAGGGCAAACAATATGAGCTAAACCAATACAATATAATCTATGATTTGTAAGTGCTGTTGCTAGTTACTCTTTTTGTGCAAGTACTGTAAAATGACAGCCAGCCCAGGATAAGTTAATGCCAAAAGATGGGTTTGTGCTCTGAGCTCTGCTATGCCTGAGCTAATCTTCTGGGTAGGAAAAGCATAAAAATTACAAGTATCCAAGAATAAGTAACGCTTGTAAGTTTTCGGCAAGGAGATAATGAGACAAGTTCACCAGTTGGCTCAGCCTTACCGATCCAGACACAGTGATGACTCCTGGCAGGCACAAGGGTGAGATATAAGAAGCAGGTCACAACTTTTAATCTAATAGGTCAGAAAAGTGGGATTCAAGGTGGAAAAGTCCGGGGTTTGGGTATTCAACCATCTGCCCCAAAATAATGTAGGCTGTCCTGAGCCACAGGGAGGACTTGGCTCCCATTCTGAGTATCCCCAGGCCTCCCCCTGCAGGCAGTACTACCACTGGGGAGGAGAGATTATTCTGGAAAGTCATTAGATTTTTTTCTTCCTGTGATGGACATTAGGAACACCACTTGATCTTTGCTTTTGGGAAGAAAGCCTGAGGCCTGTAATCCTCACAAGGCAACAGTCACAGTCTGTGGTGATCTATATAGATGCCTATAAGCTGTTAAAATGAGAGGTTTAAGTCTGTATTCTGCTTAAATAGTCCCAGGAGGGAGACACTTCAGGATCAGACATTTTTAGCTCCAAGGGAAAGAATTTTGTCTTGGTGCCCAAAGTGAACCAGTCTGCAACACCCTAAAACAGCAACCCCTGTTCTCCACGAGGTGTACAAGGCAGTCTGTGACCACGTGGGTAAATGGAGCAGCTCATTGTGGGGCCAGGAGGCGCCAGCACATCCAGCAAGGCTGTCGGTGGAAGGGGCAGAAGGGGCCTCTGTGTAGCCAAACACCACATAGGGGCACCCACCTAAAAGGGAGCACAGAGACACGCTGGCACTGGCCACGATGGCGTGCACATCCACGCGGGGGGCTGGAGGAGGAGGCAGGCAGCTGCACATCTCCCTCATGCCCACCTTGGCTGTTTGCCATGCTTCCTTGTCCTCCCAGCTTCCATGCACAGTGCTTCTCTTGCCTGTAGATCCTGGTGCAGATGTGCTAACTGCATGCCGCATGCAACCCCAGCACTAGAGGTGCAGCACACATCGCTTTGCCCAGGAGGGAGCTCACCTTCTTCTACCAGGAGAGAGGCAGTGGGTAACACCGTGCCCAGAAGTCCTGTGTGCCTTGTGAAAGCAGCAGAGTCTTCACACAGCTGCAGCATAGCAAGGAAGACCTTGCAGGAGAGGATGCCGTGGGAAGGAGGAAGTCTGTGGAGGCTTGGGCTGGCAAGTACAAGACAGGAGCTTGGAGAATTTAATGTCTCAAAGAGCCAGTTCAGGGCTTGGGGCATTGAAAAGATCATAGAATCATAGAACCATGAAGGTTGGAAAAGATCTCCAACTTTGGTTAAACACAACCATGCCAACTAAACCACAGCACTAAGAGCCACATCCAGTCATTTCTTAACAGCTTCCAGGGATGGTGACTCCAACTTCCTACACTGCCCATTCCGGAGCTTAACTACCTTTTCCTGATGTCCAGCCTGATCCCACCCGGTCCAGTGTGAGGCTATGTCCTTTCATCCTGTTGCTGGTTGTCAGTGGAAAGACACCAACCCCCACCTGGATACCTGGATGCCACCTTTCAGGCAGTTGTAGATAGTGATAAGGTCTCCCCCGAGCCTCCTTTTCTCCAGACTAAACAACCCCATCTCTCTTACATGGCGCTCTCTAGACCCTTCCCCAGCTCCACTGCCCTCCTCTGGACATGCTCCAGCACCTCAATGTCTTTCCTTTTCTTTGCCCAGATCTGGACAGAGCCCTCAAGCTGCAACCTCATCAATGTCCAGGTGTGGCCTCACCAGTGCTTCCGGCACTTCTTCTAGATGTGTTGGAAGACAGAAAAGGAGATAGAGCCTTTCCTCTCTGGTCCCTGAGTTCACACCTGGCCCATGGTGGCAGACACTAATTGCTATTTCTGCATGGTGGGTGTTTGCAACACCCATATTTCTCCATGGGGGGTTCAGGATGGCCCAAACAGCCAGAAATCTGCATTGACACACAACTGCCAATAAAACTGCTGGGGGCTGGCAGAGTCCCTGCTAGGTTGTTGGGCGGAGACACGCCTTTGGTTCTGATTTAGCCCTGCTAGGTGGATGTGAGAGGTCCTTGCAGGGCTTTGCTGTGGCTCACATAATGTTCACAGCAGCCAGAGCAGCATATCCCTGTACAAAATGAGATGAGATGTTTGCCCTTCCATCAATTTGGTAAATGCCACCAGTACAGCAACCAACCAGTCCCCCACCCTCTAGGAAAACACTCACATTCTAACAGCTAAACAGGTGCCTCCTTTTCATGGATCTCAATGGCACTCAGAGACTGAAATGGTGGTGAGGGAAGGAAGACACTGCAGAAATTAAGTACTTGGCTGCTGTGGGGCACATCTGCTAGGCAGATGAATAGGAAAGCATGGTCAAGTCTTTAAGATTACACTCTTCAGGTAGAACAGAAGGAGCTGCCTCCTGTTTCAGGTCACGCCAAGCTACAGCTGATAATAACATGGGTTAACATATATGTTCCTAGTCAGCCTTGTAATTTGGGCAGAAAGAATGAGTGTTGGGTAATTTTTATTCTTGATTTTTTATTGGGACATAGTAACAAAGAGGACACAATAGGCTAGTGTGAGATGTCACCCTTTAAATTCACATGGCTTTGTCCTTAAACAGTAAAGATTTTTTTTTATCACTACTGACACCTCAATATATAGCAAAGGACACCCTGAAATGGTCATTGCTATTTCAAATGAATGAGCATCAGTACACCACATTGTCAAAAGGAATTATTCACAAAACCAGGGCATTTGAAAGCTTAACTTACACATAGTTATGGGATTTTATGCAGCTGAGAAACTGGTAGCAATAGGAAATAACTCCATGCATTGTTTTACATGGGCATGTTTGAATTACACATACAACAAGAGCCTTCCATTGTTCACTCTGCTAGTGTGAGTACATAATTTTCCTGCTGTCTTTTTCCCCCTTTTGTTCTTTTCATGTATTTTGTGATTAACACCGTCTGGGGAAGAATTTCAGTATTTTCTCTGGTTTAGCAGGATGTGAGTGAGGTGGTGCTGCTGCATGAATCTTTTAAAAGCAGCCTAAGAAATATTTAAGACCTTAGTCTAGGAGGAACAGCTCTCCCAGGCATAATTTTTGGTGCTGGTTGCAGCAGGGAGCGTATGCTGTGAGGAAAGTATTATTTTTCTAAATGGAAGGTGTCAGATGGTCACGCAATGTGACTGCATGTTCGAGATCACTGCCTCCCATCTGCAATTTGTGACGTGTGAAAGATTCTGCCCAAATGTGCTCACCAACTGGAAACCCTCGGCACTTTTTTTTTCTTATCAGGAGAGACCAAGATAACCAATGGTTTTACAGATCAGGGATCCTATCAAATTAATATCATTCTAGGATAAAATCTGCTTTAAATACAACCACTAAACTCCAGCAAAGTTAACTAGTACATACAAGTTCATTCAACTGATTAAAAATCCCTACTAGTAAAACAAGAAAATATACATGGAATTTTTTTCAAGAAAAGTACTCTGTTCCTATCTTTAAGCCAAAGATTTGGTATAAAACATGACAGTCTTTTCCAGCACTAATTAATGCCACCTAATTATAACACTTACTAGGCTCAAGCGAGGCATTAATATGCTGTGAATAGTTTCTCCTTGTCCAGCTTCCCGCTGGATCACACAAGATGATTGCTATTTGCCTCTCTCTATTGGTTAAATGGATGCCACTGTGGCTAGGGTAGAGGCTTAACAAAGATTATTTGCCTTCAGCAGAGAACATGCATCCTACCAAGAGGGGAAGGTGCTCTAGACCAGGGTGGTTGGCAGTGCCTGCCCCACCCTCTGCCCAGTGAGGGCAGCCCATCAAAGGGGTTATGAGCCAGCGAGTCAAACCCCACCTGTGCCCCCCTGGTGGGGGCCAGGGAATGGCTGTCCCTGGACTCCAGGGTGCCTGCTACAAGGTTCAGGGGCTGCATGGAGCCATGTAGCCAGGAGAGCCTGCTGGCAATTGTCCCAGCTGAGACAGGACAGAAAATGGTTCTGTGAGGCAGGAGTCAGGCTACCCCAGCATCCCATCTGGTCAGTGTATGGTGACAAACCTGTGTGATCTTTGCCTGCCACAAGGTTATGGTGTGGCTCACCTAGCATTAGTAAATCCCAAACAGGAGTACTTGCTGAATTCAGGGGATGGATACAAACGTCACTCAGCCACTGGAGCATCCGCCAGTGCTTTATAGTCTGAGCTGACAGCTACCAGAGGAGAACTCCTCTCATGTGAGTTACTATTTTTGATGATCAATAAGTTCTTTGCATTTTATTTCCTTTCTTGGTTCACCCAGGAGGTAGTACAGCAGGTACCTGTGCCAGCTCTCTGGAAAGCAGCAGGTGTGCTCATGACTCAGCACTGGGTGCCTCTGAGGAAGGGCTGCTGACCAAGTCTGTGTGATGAACAGGGCCATTACAGGTGTGGCTGCAGCCACTTGCATGCAGCAGAGCTGTCTGTAACCCAACTGGTGTATGCACACAGAGAAACAGAAGAAGGAGGCACTTGTACAAGTTGGTTAAAACCTTTCCAGGAAGATCGGGAATGTGCCCACGTGAAGGACGCTGTTATCACCACTGTTATTGGTGCTGTGGTTAATAGATTACAGGTACCTCTACTGTCCCCCATTACCACACAGAGAGGCTTCAGGGATCTGTTCTTAAAGAAGAGTCAGTGAAAAAGGTGCAGGTGAAAAGAATTTGAGTAACAGGCCTTCATTTGCTAAATGGCTATAGCAAAGGTAGATGAGAGACCTGGCTGCACTGCCTTGGGAGAGGGCCATCACACCAACCTGGAAAAGAGGAAAGATTTTGTCTCTTTTCATAGATGTCTCTCCTAGGATAAATACTAAGTACTAGTTACAGGTGCAGGCACCTTTACCTGAGAAATGACCCCATGGTCAGGGAGCCCCTCCTTATGTGAAGCCATGCCAGATATACCCACTGAGCTCTGCTTGGTCTGGCTTACCCCAATTTAGCAGGAAGGTAGTGAGCCTTCTTCAAATGTTTCAGAGCCACCTTCTAGTTGAGTAGAAGCCTCCTATTCAGCCTACACCCAAGTGTGCTTCTGCCTACGCTATCCTGTAGACTCTTCTCCATAGCTGTGTTTATCTTTTTACTTGCCTTATGGATGCACTCATCTAGATGGGAAGTATCTCTTCAGAGCCTTTGTTTTTTACAAAAAATGAATACCGTTTGGTCTCACATACAAAAAGATCTTCATTCCCCCAACCAGCCTTACAGCCCTTCTCTGTGCCTGCCCAGACCATGCTATTTTTCTTGCGTTTTAGTCACCTTTCTATTACAGATGACGCCTTTTCCTTGCACAGTGGGTGAGTATTTCCCTATTCATGCCACAACTATGTGATCTGATACAGTCCAGGCTGAATGGCTTCAGCAGGCTGTTTTTTCTTAGTTACCTTTCGATGTATTAGTATGGGTCCTTCTTCTCCCAAGTGTCACAGTTTAACCCCAACTGGCAACTAAGTACTCAAGGTAAGCACTAAGTAGCAACAACTAAAACATCAGCATGTTATCAACATTATTCTCATACTGAATTCAAAACAGAGCACTGTACCAGCTGCTGAGAAAAAAGAAAGTCTATCCCAGGCAAAATCAGGACACCAAAATCTGTTCAATCAACCCTTAGTTTACTAAAAAAGAAACAAACACTGAGACTCTATTACTTTTCTAAGCAGGAGGAGTGGGGAGCTTGCTACAGGCACTTCAAAATGAATCTGAAATGGAGATTGTTTTCCAAGGTGTTCAGGCATGGTGGAAGATTTATACCCTACAGTACATCTGAGCACATCTTCCTGCGCTTAGCTTGAAGCCCACCTCACTCAGGCTTGCTTATTGCTGTCAGTCCATGAGCACCAGAGCCCTGGACAGTTTGCTCTTTAGGAGAACATACAATACTGCAGCTCCAGGAATAGGTCTCTGCCATGCTCAGCACTGATTTAGTAAATCAGTACCTTACCCTAAGCCTTCCATCCATCACCTTTCTCTGCTCTTGTCCCATAGAAAGTGATAGCAGCCTTCTGATTGTATTTATTTCTTACTTTTTCCAAAATTACTTCCTTACCTCTCATTTCCCTGGTGCAGCAGCCAGCTCACAGGTAGTACTGGTGTTTTCTGTTTGGTGGCCACAGGGCCACCATGTCCTTTAGAGCTGCTGAGCAAGGGGCTTGCTGTAAATCACAAAAGTGCAGTATGTTTTGTCAGCATTCAGTGGTAGGAAAGTCAAATGAAAAAAAGGGAAAATAGCCACTGCATTTCAGGGACCAGAGCCTGGTGAGACATTTTCCAACAAAGACCATACTATAGGATCCTTTCTAAAACTTTGGCTTTTTTGTTTCAGGCTTTAAAAAACAAACAGAATCTTTAATGAAAAACCCAAACAATAGGCCAATAAATTGTCACCTACTCTATCCCAAAACATGGTGAGCTGAACTGACAAGCGACCAAAACATACAAAAATATTATGTGCATGAGGCAGGAAGTTTGAGGGAGACAGATTTGAAGGAAGATTTTGTATTGTTCAGAGAGTCACCCAAGCATGGCGAGGCTGGAATTCCATCTGTTCAGCTCTGCTCAATGAACTGGGTCACTTTCAATGGTTCACTAAGTTCTGACTATCTAAAAAGTAGAGTTATTATGCTTTTAAAATCTTAGCTGCAAGGCAGGTTCACCTTACTGTTTTTCACCATCATCCATGAGTTTAGCATCTCTGAAAGAGGGTTAAAATGTAGTTCACAACCTAGACGGTGAGTCGTGTGTCATACACAACACCTGGGTTTCTGGAAAAGAGATGTGAGCAAATTTACTCACATAATAAACACACTTGTGTCAGAGAAATCCTTGACAGGAATTTGCTTCCTGAAGAACTAATCTCTAACATTGGGAAAAGCTGACTTCCAAGACCGATCTTTTTGGTTTAGACCTCATGAAGGTCTCTGCACTCTTGAGGCTGATCTCTGGATGCAATGAAAGACATCAAGCATTTGGATGGCCCTTTTTGCACTGTTGTTCCTGCTTATTGTAACAACAGCTACAAAAGCACAGTCAGAAGACATGGAAAGATAATGTCTTTGGGGGCAAAAAACCCCAACTTGCTCAAGGGTGGAAAGAAGGATGCGAGAAAGAAATGTATCTACCTTTTGCAAAATATGGCATACCAGGTCTAAAGAAGGTGATCTTTACTTCAAAATATGGAATTCAGTTCTCATTTCTATATTTAGTTATACGTTAGTCCTACAGAGATTGCACTGGGGCAGAGGTATATTACATTTTTTAGTGTCATAACTTGTTTTTCCTCTGTACAAAGGGGTTAGAAGTATTTAGCCTCATTCCAAAGGTGATCTATAGCGTTATAAAGAATATAATGTCAACAAAACCAAGAGAGTTAAAGAATGAGTACAGTTCACCAACAAAACTATATGGACCTCTAAACAGAATCCACTGAAATCAGCACTTTGGAATTTAATGTGAAGAACACATTATGGAGCCTGCAATTAAAGACTTTTTCCCCCTAGATGGTCACATAAATAAATGAACCATTCAGAGTGAATCAGTTCACTGAGGAGCAGGAAAGTGCACAGCATCAGCTTTCTGATCACCTCCTGACATGAGTACTATAACTTCCACACCCTGACCTCCTCCATGCCCAAGTTCCTCCTCTTTAGTCCATCTGGGTCACTGGTGGATAAGTACCCAGGATGAAATTCCTTATGGGGATATTTAAGCTGCTGAGCACTAAATGTACCTATTGAGTCACTGCAGATGCTGTATATTTAATCTTCTTCCTACCTGGCAGACAAAACTGAGGTTCAGTTTTGGTGCAAAGCAGCAGCTCAAAATAGTGGTACCTCCCACCCAGACATGGGCAGCTTGGTGGAGAAGCTGTGGTCTCACATGTTTGTCAGGAAGAGGAGGTCTCTCTGAAGCTGAGAGAGTCCTGCTGTTGAGGTGCAGTGGACAGACGGTGAAGTGAGATGGTTTGGGTTTTTCGACACAGGAAAAAATCTGCCATTTATGTTTTGAGGAAAGAATGCAGGCTGCAAACTGCTTGAGTTCTTGCAGGTTTGGGGGATTTTTTTAGTAAAAAAGGGTGTCAAAGGCAGTAAAATATTCACCAACGGCAGTTATTCAGTTTAGAAATTAAAGTGATTGTAAGCATTATTGGCTGATTCTCATGCAATTCTCTTTGAAATCTTCACTTCCATTTTGTGACTAATTGCATTCAGTTTTGCCTCTTACTTTCTTGCATACATTTCTTCAGTCTCTGACCCACATAATCAAGAAAACAAAAAGAAAGGAAAGAGCTTTTCAGCTGTTTTGAAGTTTACTTCCAAAATGAACCTTCAGATACATCTCAAGAAGTGACCACTACCTCTGTTTGTTGATACTATTCTGTTTTCTCTCCTGTGTCTAGGAGAGAAAACAGAATCTGATCTTGTATCACTGCCCTGCCATTTCATTGTTTTTCCTCATTCTCTACTTCTGCTGTGGTTTCTGGTGAGGTGATGAGCCCTGTGGCGCAGCATACTGCATCAGCCCATCAACCTGCTCGTTAGCCTCTCATTAAGCAAAACTGTAGTAGGGATGCAAGTCTCAGATCGGGGTAGTGAGCAAGTGTCACAAATTTGTTCTAACCCAAGGTATGATGCCTTGCAGAGTAATTTCTCCAACCCTTATTTAAAGATATGTGCATTATTTCTCTGATTGAAGAGATGCAGGTTATTTCCCTTTGCCCATACAGTCAACCAGGTCATTATGCTGCCCTACCCCTACTGTCTGCTTAGCTGTGGGGATTTTTGAAAATCCTGAGGCTGCCCAACTGAACTCCAAGATTCAGGCAGCTAGAAAGGTGGCAGAGGAAGGAGAGATTTTCTTCAGAGCTGCACTAAGAAACAAACATAACTCATTTGCAAGGTAAGGGGAAGCAAACAAACAAACCAATGAACAAAAAGTAATATTTGACAATAGGTCAGTGTCTACAAGATGATAAGTTTTGTCAGTGCTCCTGACCCTCACAGCAGGCAACACAGTACATTTTTCAGAAGGTACCACTGGAGCTGCAGGAGTATGTCCCACAATGGTATTTTTACAGCACGTGTCCCATAGGATGTCAGAGCCCTCACAGAATTCTCTCTCCACACCCACTATTCTCACCACTTTCATAGAAGCAGGTGTGTTGAGGTGTAGGGAAGGAAATAGCCACACTAGCAAAACCAGCCTCTAGTTTGGGCTCATGAGTAGGGACTGGAGGTGCAGCCCACATGGCCAATGCTTGACTTCTACCTCAGAGGCACCTAAGGCTGAGAGAGGAGGGAGTGAATTCCAGCCTAAGAGATCTTCGTAAGTTACAGTGGGAATGGGATGTGGAGTGCCTCTGATAGTGCAGATGCTCTCATACTGCTCAGATGCCAGGGACTGAGACACTTGGAGAGGGAGCCACCTTTGAAAACAACAGTGTGTGTAATTTACCCTCATTTTAGCCTGATTCTGCACTGTCTTGCATTTTGCTATTGTTTATGTCTTTCTGCACTGAGATGAAAGCGCATGTTGGACAGTCCTCCTGGTCTGGGAATGTCAAGTCTATAAGTAATGCTATGTAGGAAATGTTTCTGTGAATTAGTATAGCAACTGTGATTTTCAAACCCAGTCCCCTTACCAAATAACTTGTTTCACTGAATGATTATTATGAAATAGAAAGAATTTCATGCCTTGTATGTTAAAGTTTGTTTGCAGGTTTTTTTGTTTGAGTTTTTTTGGGGTATTTTTAGTGGGGTTTTTGGTTGACTGGTTGGGGTTTTTTTTTGTTTGTTTGTTTTTTGTTTAGGAAGAGCCAGATGAGCAAAGGAACAGGAATAAAAGCACTCTGCATCAACTACACCAGTACTTGCTTCTGAGTCACTGGCAGCTCTGAAGGAAATGATCTCAAATGTTTCTGAGTAAGAAATAAGATGAAGTGACAATTGGCAACTTCTCTGGACTACTAAATCACACAAGAGAATGGGATGGTCATTCCTTTAGACATCTTTCTTCATATAAGATGTAGGATGAAAAAAGCTATATTGCATGAACAGATTTCAATGTGATTGACGTGTGCGGGAAGTATCTGGCTGGTTGAACTAAAATGGCCTTATAATTTTTCAAAAGCATGGATGACAGCTTCATGACTTCCAAAACCACAAAAAAGCTCATATTGGTTGTATCCAACATGGTGAAAGTTATACAGGAATTCATCTAATAGAAGAAGAGAAATTTATGTCTGAAATAAAATCTGACAACTGCTCAGGATTGTAAATTGGCCGTGTTTGTTATGTGAAAACAGAATACAGCCCAACCCCCCCAATACATCTGTTTGTTGCTTTAGAAAAGGTGTATTTTACACAGCCTAAAATATCTGAGCTGTGTAATTAAAGCAGAAAAATATGAATGATTGCTGCAAACTGTTTGAGAAATTGTTATCTCACCAAATTCACATAAGTCCAGAAAAAAAGGCTGTATGAGTTAAGAAAGCATGGAAATATAAGCACTATTAATACTGAAACAAAAAGGAAAAAGTTAGAAAATGAGATGCCAATAGTAATGAACATACATTAAGCAGAAAATGAAAAAAAACCCTAAATCCAAGCCAGTGAACAAGAGGAAATTTATGGATAAAAGAGTTAAAAGAAAAATAAAAGAATAATCTTTCTAGACTTAAAAGAATAAAAAGAATTTGATTTGCAGGGTGTTTATAAAGAAGAAGATGAAGCTCTTAGAATAAAAATTTGTAATACAAAATGGTGGAAGCATTCAAAAGTTGTCTTTTTTTCATTTAGGGGAAAAAATGTAGATCTATATCCAAATGATAGGAAACTGTTGCTGAACAGTTTCTCAGCATTCCCAGCAATATGTAATGCTGATGATAGACAGCCATTGTGAAAGCTGAATATTTAAAATCATAGGGTGTTTCATGTAGATCATTTAGATGTTTTATTTAGATTTGTTTCTTTGGATTGATTTTCAGTAGTTTTTGAAGCAAGCAGGGTGTTGCAGAGGAGAAACAGAAAGGCAGCATTGTGCCAGTGGTTAAAGCAGAGAAAATACTGTGGTCCCATTAGCTCCAAGCCTCTCAGTCTGAAGTTAGTCCTGAGCCCTGAGATGGGACTATTGACAGAGAATTTGGTTGATAGATAACGTAGTTTAACTAGTGACAATTAACATGGTTTTAGAGAAAACAGTTCTTGTAAAACTAACTTTCCAAGATGTTTATGAGATTGCTAATTTAACTGATAATTATATTGAGGTAGTATACATAGGTTTTGTAAAGTATTCTACTTGGTTATTCAAAATATTTTGATTAACACAGTACAGCAATAGAAAATCAGTGTTGCTTATGTTAAATGCATTAAAACTGGTTAGAAGATATGTCTTGAGATGTAGTTATAAGGAACAATCCCCACTGCCTGTGTTTGTGGTTGCTGTAAGAGTTCTGCAGGTATTGGTTCTTGGCTGTCTATCATTCAACATTATCAGTGACATGGAAGAAAAGATAAAATCATTACGAAAGAGTTTGCAGATGGCGTGACATTTGTGGCCATGTTAAATAATGACCTGCAGAGACCTCTGCTGCAGGAGGGTCTGATTGATGGGGCAATGGGTGCAAAACCCAGTAATTTCAGCAAAGCCGTATGTGCAGTATCTGGGGGGAAAATTCTTAAAAGAGAGGGAACATCTTCATAACAGAGCCAGGGAAAAAGTTGGGAACTGTGATGACTGGTCAGCTGGGGCTGATCCTGATCCCCATGTGGTGTCTGAGTGTATAAACAGGGAACTGCAGTGTCAGCCACAAGGCTGTCAGTGTCCTTTGTCCTGTGTATGTGCCCACAACTCACACAGGTTGAGGCCAAGCTGTGGGTGGAACGAGGAAGAGTGTCAAAGATAATTACATCAGAATTATATGAGAAAACTTCTACTTACCTTGTCAGGATGGAGGATAAAGATGTTTCTGAATGATGGAACATTGATGCTAAATGGGTTTTCAGATTTCTAGTCAGAAATGCAACAGCTGCCGGGGCCGAAGCAGGAACCTTAACATTCATGAAGCTAAACTGTGAATGAATGACTTTGCACTAATGAGCAAATGATCAGTCTGTCCCAAATTAAACCCACCTTTTTCTGTCTTCCTGATGTTGAATGCTGTTGATTTTGCTGTTTAGAACAATAGAATCATTGGAAAGCTAGGTCCAGAGCTAAAGGTAGAATGTTCAGGAATTGAAAGTTTAACAAGTGCTACTAATAAGTCCATTATTTCCATTTCCTAAGCAGGGTACTGTAGATCTTACTCTGCCTGGGAGCTGGGTAAAAACAGCCAGTTAATGTACTAAAGGTCAGAATTTCAGAAGTGCTCTACAAATGCATTACAACCAACTACTAATAATTCTCTCCCTTTTTTTTAAGGGGTCTGGTCATGTCCAAGGGAATGCCAGCTACATTTTTCTTAATGTATGAGCACAAGTTACACACAACAACCTAACAACACAATACTGCCTCTTTAATGCTAATCTATTCCTTGCAATCTACTAGATACATGTAGAATCATTGGTGTGTATCAAGAGAGCAAAATCAGATTCTGAAAATATCTGAAAGGATGCACTAGAGTGTACATAATAATGTATTTTAATCTGCCAGGCCTTAAAATTAATCATGAATTCCCACAGAGATTTTAATAATTTTGAGATGATGTTTTTTTTTCATATAGTGATACTCTTGGACAGAGTTCTTGAAATGCTACATGGAAATGGGTGGGGGAGGGAAAAATGGGGGCCATTTTTCAATTACCAGGTTAGCTAAGATACAGATACAAGAACTACTGTTTAATTGGTTGTTTTATTCTTTTTCTTCCACCTAATAGATAATCAGTAAGGTACCTCAAACACAAACTTTTATCACATCATAAAGTTGGCATACAGCATAAAGTTTATCTCTTTGGGCATATACTTACGGGAACAACTCTCGTCAGCAAATGCCATAGTGAATGACTTGAAACTTCCTGGGGAAGATTGCAGTTTTTAGGATCTCATCTGTGTTTCGTCCCAAACATTTTGTCTCTTTATGGAAAACAGTATGTCGTGGTTCCTCAGGGCTTCAAGCCACACAGGGCCATAATTTTTGTCCAAATATCTGCAGCTCCCACCACTAAGTATATTTTACCAGAGTGATTTTGTACAGTTACAACAGAGGCATTATAAGTACCTCAAATCCAAACTATCTTATTTCTTTTGTTAAATGCTCTGTCTTTGATGTGTGACCATGCATGTTGTGCAGTAAACAGCACCAGTATTGCTGAAGGTATATGATTTTCAGGGCCAAAACAAAGGTATTGTTCCAAAAATTACTGCTGAATCCACCAAACAAAAGTATTTTTAATACACATGGAATTAAACCAAGAGGTAAGTAATTATTGTGCATCCTGTTACTGGTCCCTGTGAGACAATAATGTCAAAAGGGATCAAGCACAATAAGCGAAATGCATTTAACTCATTGAAAAAAAAACCTTGTAATTTTTTTAATTAAAGAGTATTACTTATGTTCCACCACTTATATGAATTTTGCACAGCTGCTTGCACTAATACGTGTTAAAATGGGTAATTACCATAGCAATCATTGTGTGATTCAACACTCTTGCTCCATTTTAAATATATAGCCCTGCTTTTATCTCTCTCTTGCCCACAGACACACCTGATTTTATGCTATTTGCTTGCTTGTTTCTTCCTTCCTACTAGTTGGAGCCAAGAAATATTTCAGACACCAAATATTTGACACATTTCTGGATCTTATGTTAACAGCCTATGGGCTGTGGTTTTGGTTCCCTGTTTTAATGGTTAGAAGAAGCAAGAGGCAAACAGAATGGTGATGTTTATGATGAGAGGGTAGATGAAGGGGTGAGGAAAGCTGGGAATAGCTGAAGTGTGTCTGACACAGCAGTTTCTCTTCTGTATCACTATTTTATTTTTATGAGGCTGCAGCAAATTGATAGCTTCTGATACCATAGTCAATAAAACGTTGTGTAAATTCCAGCGATGGGCTGGAAAAAGATTGAATTAAAAGGGAGGTATTGGGTCACATCCATATTTCAAGTCATTTGTGTGCTGCCTTATCTCAGTACCTGAGGGAAACAGTTTCTTCACAACTAACCACCCAATTAGTACCTGCTGAGCACCCGATGTTTGATTTTCTTCTAGCCATCCCCCTCTTTCGATGCAAACCAATTTTCTAACAGTTTCTTTTTCATCCCATAGGAAAAACTTTTTTTCTTAGCAAGTTTGGACAAATTGCAAAAAGGGATTTTAGAAAGAAAATTATTCAGAAATCTTCCCAATCCCAGAAAACATTTTTTTGTAAACATGATGTGGCAGTCTGTTTAGCCGTAATTATTGATGCAGTTGAGTTACTGCCTCTGCCAGGAAGATCTCTATAGAGTCATAGGATAATTCAGGTTAGAAGGGACCTCAGCATGGTCCTCACCCAACTGTCTTCAAGCAGGATCAGCCACGAGCTCTGATCAGCTGGTTGGGGATTTCTCTTGTCGAGTCTTGCGGAGCTCCAGGGATGGGCACTGCACAAGCCCCCTGGTGCTGCCTCCGTGTGCTCCTGGGGAAATTTTCCTCCTTGTATCAGTGTGACGATATCGTATTTTCAGCTTGTCCCTGTCGTCTCCTGTCCTCTCACCATGAAGTAAGAGACCAGCTCCATCTTCTTCATGAATGGATGATGAGGTCTTTTTTTCTCCAAATCTCACAGATTTGAATACATCCAGTTTACAAACCCCACCCTCCTCCCCCAAACCCAACACCACGTCTCCACCTTTGAAAATTGTACTGAAGAATTCCCGAGGTGACTTTTTCTGCCATCAACCTGGCCAGAGTGTAAACCTAGTACTGCTACCTGTCTTTTCATACTTCATAAGGAAAAGAACAAGAGCAACAAAAATCTTAGAGAAAGATCTTAGGGAGACTAAGATGGGGCTTTTTGGACTATCTCTGCATATGGATTTATTCCATTCTCTATGAATTTGAGAAAAAAAATTACATCCTTCAGCTGATTTCTGAAAGGCCTTAATGTTCATCATTACATTAATTTGATAGGCTACAACGAGTGTGAAATATATTTAGAGCTTCCCCTGCAAGTGATGGTGCTCATAATACTAAAATATAGTTTACACTTTATGCAGCACCTTTTATGGAGAAGGACTTCCAACCATTTACAAAAAAAAAAGAAACACAAACCAATATGACTCTGCTTACCACTGAAATGCAACCTGGAGCTGGAGGTAAGTATTCAGCAGTGCAGAACAGAAGAGGAGTTTATGACAGAACATAAAGAAAAATTTTGCACCTACCAGAAACTGCAAGGGGAATTTAGCTAAGCGAGATAAAATTCCCTAACTCAGCATCTAGAAAGGACATCCTGCTTATGTACTTTTCCTCCTGGAAAAATGTCTCATTTCTGGCTCTTCGCACTCAACCTTTTAGACCATGCTGACTCACCATGAGCAGTGGAACTTGGAGTAGATAATAGGGGTGAAACCAATGGGATTCAAAGAAATTGCACTGAATAACAGATGGGATTTACTACAGAATTATTTAAATTTTGGAGAACTGAAGAGCTAACCTATTGAACCAAGCAGCATTTATAGCTCACACTTCTAGGATGTCATAGGGTGATGTAAACACCCTGTGGAAAGAGGCATCACTATGTCAGATTTTTCCAGAAGACTAGCATTAAGAAACCCATACGTTAAGTGCCTCACTCTTATGATGATGCCACTGTAGCACCTTCAGGATCCTCTCCTCACCTGCAGGCGTTACCACTGCTCACAACAGCGGCTCCACACTGCACTGCTGGGAGCACCGGGAGCGTGGCTGGCACGCTCGGAAGGGTCCTGCAGGCAGCCTGGGGAATGCTGCAGGCAGCACGGCAGTGCCAAGGTGTAAATGGCAGCCAGAGTGCAGGGGCTGCTGTACCCCAGATGCTGCAGTGTGATGGCTGCTGATGAACAGGGAAGCTGCTGCAAAATAAGACAAACTGGAACCACTGCATAATCATTCATAAGAGCTAAGCAATCTTTAAAATAACGACTATGAGTGCAATTTATGAATCTTTCATTAGTGCACATTTAGTAATTACACTATTTTAAATTGATGTGATATTTACTGAATTGCTAACATTTTGTCCTTTTAATTAAACACCTCCTTAACCAAAGCAAGGTTGGATCCAACATATCCAAATTAAGCACATAGCACTGCACAGCTCAAAAAATCTCAGATGTTTATTAGTGAGCATTGGTATCTAAAGCTGGGAGACTGTTTTGCTTTTGCACCTTGTATGGATGATGTGTCACTATTGCCAAGAAAAAGACAAGTATAAATGACATCAGAATAAAAGCAGATAGAGCAATGGTGAAAGAAGAAGAAATTTTAACAGAGATCTCCAAGTGATTCTCTTTCTGGCCCCAACTACGTGCACCGAAGTAATCCATGAACAGAGGTGATGTCAGACAGAGTATTTTGTATAGCCACTTTACAACTTAATACATTATGTATTGCTTGTTTAAAATTGCTTGCTCACCCGCCCTTTTGCATTCACACCTTCAGTGTCACATTCATGTAGTTTTGTGTACTGTCCTTTTTAATAGACAATACCAGTTATCCTTCTCCATTTCATGCCTGGTTTTTTCCCCCAAACTTTACCCCTTTCTCACAGGGGATGTTAGCATCCGCCTATGGAAAGCTAGGATGGCATATTGCTGAGGGAGATGGAGGCAGCCGTCATGGCCATCTCATCATTGAAAGCCATGGATAAAAGCAAGATAGTAAATGTCAGGGTAGGATAGGACATCTGCCTGGCAGGCACTGCAAGGGACATTCCCATGGGGTTGGCATTGCTGCGGAGCAGACAGGACAGGCATTTTCAGTGCTGCTGGGGGCAGTGCTTTCCTGGAGGGGGGACAGTGCCACGGCTTCTATTGTACTTGGTGGCCCCCATGGCATTTGTGCATCCTGTGCGATTTTGTGCAGTGATTGTGATGGAAAGGCAGAGTCCTGCAGACAAGCTGGTGAGCTGGGAGGTGCTGGCAGACCCACTCCCCACTGGCAGACAGCTCATGGAAGGACGTGGGCTCTACCAAATCCTGTGCAAGACATCGTGTTATTTCACTCTTTCAGCCTTGTAAGTACATGGAGGATCTTTGCCTGTGGTTCTACTGAGTCCAGAAGGAAACCTGAGATGCTGCACCCTCCAAGGGTTGCCTTTTCCTGGTCTTAAAATCAAGAGTCAAACACGGTTAGAAGGGAAAAAGGGATTTTACCTTGGTATTTATTTTAAGGATCCTTAGGTGCACCATGTCCAGGTCGAATGCACCTCAATACACACCGCAATGCACATCCCCAAAAGATCTGGTATAACATTACAGGTCTTACTAATTAGCATATCTATCAAAGATTCCCCAATGAGAGGCTCGAGTGAGTCCCCCCTCCCCGAGGAACCTTCCCCTGGATGGTTCTATCTTAGTTTACAAAATGTGTTCTGGAGAGGACCTTGGGGTCTGGGGCACACTGATCCCTAACTATGAAGCTTCTAAAATATTTGACAAACAAATCCAAGAATGTAGGCAAAAAAACCCCCTAAGAATAGAAAAGCTATAAAAAGGTATAAAAGGGGTATAAAAGAAAAGGCAAAAAATATCACAGCATCACAAGTAGTACCTGAGACTTATGAGAGCAAAGTCATTTGTGGCCAGAACAAGAGCATTTGCTGCTAAGGTGGTACAGAAGCAAATATGGTCTTTGTTTGGTATTTTACATGGGTAGATCAACTGGGCAGGGCAGTATCCCCTCCTGCCTGACAGTGGTGGAAAGTCCCAGAGTACCTGTGTGGCAGAGAAGGATCCTAGAGAAAGGGCATTTTCTCCCTCTCACCCCAGCTCTTTCCTGCGGTGAGGTAATCAGGGGAGCAGATGATCAGCTTAGTATGGTTTCCAGTCTAATTGTCAGGAAAGTGAAGAGCTCAGCCCAAGCTACTCTGCAGCAGATTCAGCGTGTCCTGCTGCCACCATCCGTGCTGCACAAAGAGGAGGGCAGCAGTCAGTCCTTCTAATTCCTTAGCCTGAGTGACATGCTTAACACCGTTCAAGGCAAAGGGCTGTGGCATTCTTGCCTGATGGGAGCATCCTGGAGCTGCAGGAGAGTAGTGAGGTGCTTTTGTGCCATGAGACTTCTGTGCCTTGAGGCTCTGAGAGACTAATAGCATAGTCTGTTCGTGTGCTTTCTAAAGCTCAGCACAGGCACAGGCTCACACATCTCAGTGCACCAACAGAGATACATCCTGAAACTCAAGGAAATGCACACTGTCTTTTGCCTGGTGCCCTTGGCTGCCTGGGAGCTGAGGCTGAGCAGAACGGAGCAGTTCCCCAGCAAAAGCAGTTCCCCAGCAGCTGCCCATCCTTAATGTGCAGAAAACAACACTGCCCATGTGCTCTCATCTCCCAGACCTGAGGAGGTTAGGAGAGATCTGGCTCCTTGCTTCTTGCTGTGGTGGTGTCTCTCCTTGCTGGCAAGGGTTTCACCTGCATTTGAAACCAGAGAAGTAAAAAGCAGCAGAAACACAAGTTCTTGCAGCTTCTTGTGTGTGCTGGCAGACACTTTCTCTGCATTGAAACCTCTGAGTTATATCCCAAGCCCTGCATAAGCCAGCCTTTCGATCAACAGTTCTTTAACCTTTCTAGCAATTTTCCAGTCCCAGGGTATACATTTTCTGAGGAGTCACTGAGCCCCCTCCAAGGATAATCAGGGCTGTTTTCAGGTACATCCCTGCTGTTCTCCAGGATTTTATTTTCCCCTGTGTAGTTTAACTCTCATATCCTCATGCTCGGAGCAAGGGATCTGTACCTCATCTAACCTTGTAAGCATTTGTAGCATCTGTCACAAAATTATGAATTGAACAAATTTCACCAGCATTAAGAACCCAGGATTCTCGAGAAATTCAAAATTTCAGATCAGATTTTAACAAAAGACAATAAATGGATCATTCAGCTAGTGCAATTTCATTATAGAACTGTAGTCTTCACTCAAACAGCAACAGAATGGGTTTTTAATAACTTTTTAATAACTTCTCTCAGCAACACCCCTAAATAGTCTGAATATTTCTTAACTAAAACCATGGAATGGGCAAAATAATGCAGATTTCAAAGTCAAACACTTTGCTAATTTGAGGTTATAACCTAATAATATTTGTGTCTTGGTCAAACCAGTCTTTACTAATATATTTATTTTCAAAAATTTTTACTGTAATTTGAAACTGCTATGAAACAATATTTAAAATCTCTAGTAGATAATATTTATTAAAATATTTTAGGGGTACAAATACTTTGTAAGTTATTTTTGCATACACTATCCTGGATATAACAATATGGTCTGTCAAGACAGTATTGCCACTAAAATAATTTTGGTGTAGCCATAAACCAGTTACTGACTTCTAAAGGTAGTGAATGTCAATGACTTTTCAGCACTTCTAGTTTTAAGGACTACCTATGACCTGAGATAACTGAATTCCAGGACTGAAATTAGAGGATTTTAATGGAACAACATGGTTAATACCACATCCTGACTCTGCAAAACTGTAACTACATGCTCAGCTGTAAATCCACAAGTGTCGTTGTCTTTAATGGGACCATTTGTGTGTCTAAAAATCAATCATGTATACACATGCAGAATTGGAATCACAATAACAGAAAACAGAGGCAATGATTAATTATCCAATTGGAAGTTGTTCACTAATACCGTGTCTGACAACTCTATAAATCCATTTAAATCTGTGTTAACAATAAATGATCAAAGCCTAATACTAAGGGTATAACCTAATTAGTAGGACAGGAAATGCTAAATTCAACAGGTATTAACGAAGATGACGTTTTGATGTTGGGGAAAATCTTTCTGGAAACAAGAGCAGTGAAATGTGGTTGCAAAATGTTCAAGTAAATTACGGAGTTGCCACCACTGAGGAATTTTAAAGAAGAGGTCAGGAAAATTTTCCAGTGTTTTTTTTTTCTGGTTTTACTCCTCTGTCTTGTGGCAGAGGAGCAGGCAAGGTGATCTCTGGAGATGTGCTCCTACAGACCTGGTCTGTGTGTAGAAGAGGATTAGACCTTGATCTAGCAGATTGGGAGGCAGCTGGACATCATCAGCACAAGGATAGCACCAGAGCCTGAGGGGGACTGTGCAGCCTTCTGCTGCTGATGCGGTACTCACCTAGTATATACCCAGTATATATATTTACCCAATATATACTAGGAAAAGTATTTCTAGCCTGTGAGGCCAAGACCCTCAGCATGCCTAAATCCTGCACAAGTGAAAAGATCTGAGCACTTTGTCTTGGGCCTTCAATTAGGCTAGAAAAGAAACACGCTGTCCTTTCTGCATGTTGCTTTTAAAGATCTGCATGGAGTAACAAAGGTCTCATGCCATGTTTTTAATATGTTTAGGTAAGACTTTGCTGGACTGTTGGATTTCTATCCTTGGGAATCAGTGCAGATGGTGGAAATTGGTTTTTTCTGTATCTTCATCCCATGCAAAGCCATTCTATAAGGCAGAATATAAGATATGGACCTTGTTGAGGAAGCTTGCAAGACAATGAGAGAGGACATTGAAAGGGTGGTTGGCTAAGCAGGAGCACGCTGGAGCAACTTCAGACGCACCTGGAAATGGCACATTCAGTCTGCTGTGTATTTATATTGCTTACTCTTCTCTTGTGCAATCTAGTCTTACTGACAGCTGCTGAAAGAACTTGATTAATCTGCTTAAGGCCTGTTCTTTCCCCACTCTTTTGCTCTCTAGCCCCACACCCCACCCTAATGAATTGACATAGCCCAGGTGCCATGGTGAGGGCAGCAGGAGTGCACAAAGAGTAAAAGCTCACACCTTTTTCCAGCCAGCATGACAGTCTTTTGGAAGTGGGGACAGAAGACTATTTTGGCTAAGGAGTAACTAGATTTCAGGCCCATTTTCTGGCACTGTCAATGGCAGCAGTTTTAACTGCACTGTCCCAAAATCTCCTGCAGCTCCTTTGCTTTCATTGCAGTCTCCTTTGCCTTTGACCTCTTTCTTCTTCTTTCAGATATCCTCTAAAAGTTCCTTGTCTCCCTCAGATGATCTCTTGTTCATCTTTCCTGGCCAAACAAATTTGTCTTTCAGTCCTTCACACATTTCTAAGACAGATCCTTCATACTGTCTGCTTTTCTGGTATCTCCTTAAGGATAACTAGGCAGCAGTTCAAGGCTCAGATGACAAAATCAGAGATCTTATTTTTTCCTTCAAATGTCTCCCTGCTTGCTCTGGTTTTTATCTATACCATCATCATGATGTTGGTCACTGTGGCCTGGGCCAGCTTTGACATTGCTCTTTTTACATGGGCCAATGCCATCTCTAAACCTGTATCCATGTAATTTTCTCAAAATTTCTGCCTTCCAAACAAATCCATGAAGTCCTGTATGTCCTTGGCCCTGTGAGATGTTGACTGCTCCCTGGCCCATCCAATGAGCTGCCACACACCCAGCTGCCACATCCGAGCAAGCACTACCTCATTTTCTCTGTTGCTATCTTCAGGTGTGGGAAGAGCACTACACAAACGTCAGCAGATTCACTTCTTCGTTTTCTTTAAGTTGTTCTGTTTTTTTTTCCTCTCAGGTACCTATAAAAATTGGCACAGGTTCTACAGCTGCTGTGCTGAGTGCTCTGCCTTGCCTTCACCTGAAAGTCCCCCCCCATGCACCCTCCAGCCATGTGCTGCCTCTCTCTTCCCAGCTTGCAGGTTCTCTGGGCTGTGATTCACTCAGCTCTGTGTTGGGGCAGCATCTAACACAGTGTATTCAGGACATTTTTAGCCTGTAGGGCTGCCAGCACTGCAAGGATCTGATGGAAGTGTACGAAGTAAGTAGCAATGTGTGCTTCTGCAGTGTAATGTCTCCGACACTACCATCTGGATCATCTTAAGGTTTATATAAGCTGTGTTAAGTGCCTTGTAACAGCTACTTGTAGCAAAACCAAAAATTCTTTAGTGCCCTGTGTTAGGGATTAAAACCAGTGAAGAGGGTATTCAACAGCTACTGTTACTACCTTCTTTTACATTGGTTTTGTTCTCTTACCAGAGAAATCCTGAAGTCATGGAAGAACTGAGGACATCACCATGCAGGTTCGTATGAGGTTTCTGACTGTGCTGTGCATGATATTTCTTCTGTAACAGTGCCATTGTTTGCTGATACAGAGTTTTGGATATCCCTGTCTGCACAGGGATTTCACAGTCAAGTTACCCCAGGAGACAGAAATGTGTGTAAACGGGAATGTGACCTCTAAAGTTTTTGCAACTAAAGTTTATGGATGGTCTTCAAATCTTTAATAATTTTGTAAGGAGGAAGCAGAAAGCATTTTTCTCACTCTAGTAGGAAATGTGCCAGATTGCTGTTTATCCATGATCTTCCCAGCAATCTATGAAATTTGAAGCCTGGATTGATGCATATTTAGGTCTTGGAATCAGAAATTTCAGTTTGATGCCACTTTCTCATCAAGTGTAGAGTATGGTGTACATCTCCAGATGGCCTATACAAATGCTCTGCCGTACTTCACTCACTTTTTGAATGTCAAGCATCTCTGGGATTCAGCACATCACCAATTAGCATCTTATATCCATTTGACAGAAATGATTCCTCATTATTTCATACATTTCTCCTTTAATAATATTTGCACACTGAATTCCCCTTCTGTTAAGAGAAAGGAAGATAACTCTAAGGTTAGGGACTGTTTGTAAAACATATTTCTTCTGTGCTGTCCTGAGTTTTCACTTGTTTAAGCTGGTGTCCATCTCTGTGTTGAAGCTCCCTTAGTGAAGGACAGTCATACTTTGGTCTTACACAGTACTGAGCAAACACTCAGCACTTTTTATTTTATTATTAACATAGGACATTCTTAACGGTATTCTACATCCAGAGCTTCTCACCCAAGAAGCAAAGAAGTGCAGGGTAATAAGAAACTGCCTTTCCACTTAAAACTGCCCCAAACTGTCACCGATTGCTCCTCTGAAATCCACATTTACCCACAGCCTCTGAAACACCTAGAGCTGCTGTTGTTATCCAGGCTGTTCTGAAATACACCTTTGTACATGTTTGAAGAGATGCTTTTACCAGCCTGCTTTGCCCACAGTATACACTTGGCTTCCACTTGCACCCCTCCACATGATGCCTGATAAAACAACCACAACTACAGACACAACTAAGCAGATCTGACTCTTAATACTGCAGTGCCAGAGCCTCTCAGCTACATGTTTTCAAACCACAGATGCATGTGACAGAAACCAGCTTTTGTTTAGTAGCCCAAACTGCTCACATCACCACCCAAATCCAGGAACGAGTGCTTTCAGGGAAAATCTATGAGTAAGACTTGCCACAGAGCTGGCAATGTTGGTGACATTGCAGTCCAAATCCTCGCTATGCAGGCAAGCTATATTTAGCCTCAAAACTACATCCATATCCATGGATGAATAGGGGTAATTAATAAGGTGTGCTCTTCTACAGATTGCATTACTTAGTTCTTCATGCACGTGTGTGTGAATGTCAGAGCTCTGTAAAGGTGTCAAGGAGGAAGCCAAAGAGGGCTGCAAGGGTGAGAGGGAGGAATGCTTCCTGGGGACAAAGAGTGCCTGAAAGTCCCCAGGAATTCTCAGAGTTAAGTCAGTCATGTTCTGCATTAGTCTGGTGAGAGTATGGGGACACCTATGCATGCAGATACAGGTAGGAAAGGGAACGAGGCTGCTTGCTTGTATTTCTAATATGTAAATATTTGCATGGTGGTGATAAAGCAAAGGTGGCTTTTCCAAAATACAAATATGTGTCTTTTCTCTTTACCCCTTCTTTCCACTCAGTGTCTCATGGTGAGGATGGCTGAACTTTTGTGTCTTCTGCTCTCAACACAAAAAACAGGTCAGGCAGGCCAGCAGGTGCAGGGGAGAAATGCAACATGCTCAGTGCCTCCCACAAGCAGTGTCTGCAAAACTGAGGGGAAACCTCCAGTGGCCCTGTGCTCAAACCCAGACCCCAGCCTAGAGAAAATCAGCTCCCCAGATGAAGCTGCCCCTGTGCCACGAATGCAGGGTCACAGCAGCATTTGCTCTGTCCGCAAAACAAAGAGGTATGATCTCATTTGAGAGAGAGATGTATCTACCAGGATTTTACAGCTGAGGTCCCCTCCCTCTCACCCTCTCCCTGTGCAGCTCAGGTGGCCTGTGAGTGCTGTGGCACCTCAACACCCTCTGCTTTCTGTGCACGTGTGCGTAGGTGCATGCAGCACATGCAGCTCACCCTGGGCATGTGCGGCTGGTGGCACAGCCCTCAGCTGCAGTGGTGTAAAACAGCAGAGGCTCAGCAGTGTTGCTCTGCTGAGATGCTCACTCCTCACACCTGCTCAAACAGCAAAGGTACCCACAGGGACGTGGAGCAAAAGCTGCTGGAGAGAGGTGCAAAGGGAATGGGGACACTGGAGGTGGCACTATGAGGCAACAGACCCCAGTCTTCATCAGCTTTTCCACTTAGTTTTGTTTTGAAAGAAACATGTCATGGGCAGACACAGAAAATAAAATACGTCCCTGCATTCAGCTTCTCAGGTAAAAATGTAAAATGTATGCAAGCAGTTTTTTAAAATGCATTTTATGTTTCTGATAGACCAGAACTGCTGGAGCAGATCAGATCTCTCAGTTAAATATGCATTCATACATTTTTTAAAAATGTATAATATTGACTACATCAGATGTAATGGCTCCTGTAGAGTCATTACGGTGCACAGTGCAGGCTCTTTATTTGGTATTGTATCAATTTGTAGGGTGGACTGTCATGGCGCTAATACAGATGTATGTTAATAACAGTATGGAAGCAGAGAAAATGCTGCAGGCCAGCTGCTGGATTTTAATTCCAACATTTTAGCCTGTTAAAATTATATGCAAGCTTAAATCCTCCCTTCCCCTCTGCCCGGTGAGCAGGGTCTGAAGCACGGTCCTGTGTTGGTGTTACGTGTGGGTCACCAGCTCACAGCTGGGGGCAGCTACACACTGGATGTACAACAGGGAGCTGCAGTGCAGGGTGGAAGAGAGGGAATTTGGCCTGAGAGATCAGATGGTTCATGTCTTCATTGGCAAATGAAACTGCTTTGAGGTTACAACACAGGATGTGTGAAAAGATCAGAAAATGGTTTGATTTGTGTTTGCTTTGACATGAGATAAAAATGTCTAATATAATTTCAGTTAAAGTATGAAAGGAAAAATACGTTTGCTGAGCTGGGATACAATATTGCATGTCTTGAGCATGTGAACAATTTTTACAATCAATTTATAAATACTTAAAAAAACTGGTTTTCTGTAGAAAAACAAACAGCTAAAGAGAAATAAACAGCATCCCTGCAATAATTCTGTAACTTCATACTGATGTAACCCAACAGCTCACAGAAGAAGCCCTCCACGTAAAGGAAACCAGAGAAACTATAATGATTTTCAGATACAGTTGACAAGAGACCATTTAGTAAACTTTTATTTTTTTTAACTAACAGTATGCAGGGATGTTGTATTCTAGGCTGCTACTAATAATCTCATCAGAATGCAAAAGCAGTGACTGTGTTATAAAATCAATGATCTGTTATATTCTGCAAGAATTTACAAAAGCCTAATGTCATTTACTACACCATGAGAACCATACTTGGATTAAAAAAACAAAAAAACCCAACAAAAAACAGAATTAAAAAAAAATTATTACAGCTGATGAAAAAAACCCCTGTTTGCTAATGCCAAGTTTTATAGATATGATGCTTCTTAGGGTTAAAAAAGCATATATTCTGAGTGCAGGAAAGGGAAAGGCATTCATGTTTGGGAAAGTGTCAGACAACAAGTCCATCTCAACCACATTCACATCACAGCTTTGCTGTGGCTGGTCAGTCTCCATCACCCTGCAGTGGCAACTGGATTTGTGCCATAGACTCAGGCTCTGGGGAGCTTTGCAGAAGAAGATTTTTTTTTTGGGGGGGGGGGGGGGGTGGTTTGTCCCCTAACAGTTCTGACTGAAGAATGAATGCACCATTGCTAGAAATAGGTTTTTGAATAGTTGCAAAGGAAGGACTTTTTTTAAAATTTTATTTTTTTAATCTTATTTTATACAGAATAAATGAAGCAAAACCTAGACAGACCCAAGACCTTGCCATGCATTGAACACAACATCATCATCATAATGGTTCTTTTCACCAGCAATAAGATGTGTTTTGCAAACATAAACTAATTAAGCCCCACAACCTTGGAAATGAGTCTGTAATTTCCTATAAAAAGGGAAACTTAAGCGAAGGCCAGATTGTGACACACTTACTAAGTGCAAGCACTCCACAAGTAGCTCCATTGACTTCCTCGAGCCCCTTTTTGGTGTAATGTGTAGTGCAATGAGAGGTATCACAGCCTGGTGTTAAATGTCTTGCCTGGAGGTGCACAGTGAGTCAGAGCAGGGTGGCACCAGGCTCTGGGACCCAATTCCATCACTCCCAGGGTTGTAAATTGTACCAAAGCTGATTGGAGCTGTGTGCCTACACCCAACGGGACCTAAAGGCTCCTCACGACTCCTGCCTGTGAGCCTTGGTCTCAATCCCTCTGTCCAGGCTGGGGAAGAAAGGAAACTGCAGAGCTTCTTGGAAACAGCCTGTGATGAGTTGTGCCACTTTGGAAAAACTGGAGGTGCCTCTCACCCAGATGACTATCTGTGTTAAAGGTTTAAATCAGTGTTGCCATAAAAAACAAGTCCTTATTTTGGCAAATGGGAAAGCAGAGGATATTTGCCTGGAAAAGGGTTGGAGAGGGGAGGCAGCCAGGCTGCTCAGGGGGGCTCAGCCTCAGAGCAGCAGGGGCCAGGGCAGGTGATGGGGTGACCCTCCTGCAGAGCCCCAGGTACCTTGGGGGAAGCCATCTCCACTCAGGCTCAGGCTGCAGGTGCTGCAAATAGTGCAAGGTTGGGACGAAGTGTCTGTAGAAGGGAGAGTGCACTCCCCATGGCAAAGAGACAGGTCCTGCAATTACAGGACATAGAAAAATGAGAAATGAATGGCTTATCTATTCTTGAATCATGGTGTGAATCACATGCTTTGAAAATAGGAAAGACAGGCCCATGTAGCACAGTAAGGACTTAATATCACACTAAGGAATTGCTCCTTGGGAGTAGTAAACACTGTCTGCCACAGGTCTTCTCTTAGAAATGGCTCCCAGGCAAGACATTGGAGTTCAAGAAAAGGAAAGCAGTCCTAGAATTCCCAAGCTTCTGTGTTTGACATTGGCTCTTCAAGACTGTTCTCCTAAGCATCATTTTCCATGTAGCAATATACAGAGGTTGGTATTTCAGGTGAGGCATCTTTATGCCTGGGTCTATGGTATAAAGATGGAATAAAGCTGTTACACTTTCAGACTTGCACATTCTGGACATGCTGAGGTGCTGTACACCTCTGCTAGCAATGGCAGCTCATCCTTTGAGGTCCTCATTAATTTTGCTAAATTTCAGATGGATTCTTAAGACCAAGCAAAGAAAGGAATATTTACTTATTATCCTAAGCTTTCAATGCAACCATGTCATGTGTATGGGGATGCATTTAATATTGGTTAGATTCTCTGTGGTGGTAATAAGCAGAGAATAGATTCAGACTTCATGCAAGTGGACTAACAAAACCAAGGGAAAATACGTTTGCATATAAAAAAATCAAAGGGAGAAGTCTACATACATTATTCAAGAGGTCTTACTTCAGTCTAGAATTCTGGGTTCATTTTGAGTTTTCTTTTACAGAACACTGTGTAAGTTTGGTTTGCATTTCTTTCCGCGTTGGAGGCCAATATGACAATAAGTGAAAAGATCAGAGAACCAGAAGCTCTGAAAGGCTGCATTTTCTCCAAGCCTTCTGAGACATGCTTGTCCTAATGTCCCTTTTCTCCCTCCTCCGTTATTGCTATTTTCGTTTGCTGACAAGCCCAACATTAAACATTTGCTGGAGTTTTCATATCGATAGTACGTTATATTGCCATTACTGAACAGTTTGGGGCTTTGTGGCTAGCTACCATGACAATAGATGCACAGCCTGGAACCAGTTTTAGTTAATTAGAGTCAATCAATCCAAACTTTGCTAACTTACTCATGTGAAACAATAGTATAATGAACCAAAGTCTGCAAGATGATTGGGAAACACAAATTATTGCACCCTGATAAATTAAATGTGACTATTGCAAAATCTTCCTTCTAAATGAATACTCAGAGAGAGAATGTATGGGTGAATAAGCATAATTTAAAATAAAGGAAAAAAATTAAAGAAGCTGCTATAACCCCACTTCAGTGTTTTCATTTTTCTTTAAAAGAAATAGAAAATCAGATTGCCGTATATACAAGACCAAATGGGTATAACATTTTTAAGATTAAAATTTTTACACCAAGTATTCCTATAAAATTGACTCCTCATTGTTTGCAAGGTGTCTAAAGAAGTGCAATCATTCTGTTTCTTGTGTCCTTCCCAACTGCTTACTTTTCAAAGCTATTTGCTAAATGTTTGTCTGACCTTGACAAGGCAAAGCCCTGAACCTTTACAAACTGGGATACTGCTTTCAGACAGCTTCTCCTCATAGACAAAAGGACTTTTTGCTCCTCTTTTAGGGTGATAAATATTTTCCCAGTGCTCGGAATTCAACTTATGTGCCCAAACAGAACTCACCTTCCCCAGATGTTTTCTCTTCATTTTCTAAAAGCGGTATTTTTAGAATAAAAGGATCCAGTTGATAAAAGTGTACCAGGATGGCATTTAAGCTTTTGCATTAAAATGGCATTTTGGTTAGTGAACTGGCCTATAACAAGCTACTCAAATGGTTTATGGCTTTCACAGGGTCTTAATTTTGTCCAATATGCTTCTTATATTTTTTATTCGTAATGTATCATTCACATGTGCCACAGTGTACAAAAGGAGCCCTATGGCAAAGGAGTGAGGCCCTGTGCTAAAGACATCAGTGTGTAGACATGCAGTACATGAAATATGGTGCACACATGGACCAGATGAGCCACAAACGATAATCAAAATTAAGGCTCGTGGGATTTGACAAGTGGGATTTGATGAAAAGGAAAGGAACTCTTGTACCATGGTTTCACAAACAAGCATGAGATTTGAAAAGCTGAATGCATTAACCAATGGGTTTTCTGTAAATATTTCAAATTATTTGTTTGAACAAACAGCACTTTCCAGAAGGAACAAACTTTCTAGATGTTGATGTAGTGACACAGGTTTGAGGGGGGACACGTTTATGTAGGGCATAATTTTATCTATTCTAAAGAAAAATTTAAGATCTTGAAGCTTACAGGATGGGAAAATTTGTGCTTGATACAGCAGTTCTTTCCCAGATGCTTCCCAAACAGTCAGTACTGAGGGTTATGGACGTGCATTGCTAAATCACAGGTGTGTTAGGTAAGAAAATCTGGGATCTTTTCTGTCCCCTTACAGAAGTAATCACATTTTGCCTTCCATGTGTATTGGTGTTTTATTTTCCATTAACTATGCTAAAGTTTCATATTGTTTCAACCATACAAGGGCATATTAGGAGCTGTTACAGAGTAATAAAGCTGATGGATATTTCCCCTCCTACCTAACATTTCAATGTTACATGGATTCTGCTTTCCATTCAGAGGTTAATATGAATTTGGTTTTGAAAGAAGATAAAAATCTGGGTGCAGTGTACATATTGCTCATGTCCAGGCTGCACTTATACCAGCAGTTCTAGACAGGCTGGGGGAAAAAAAACAAAACAAAACCAAACAAAAACGGAATCATTTGGGACTTTGCAAACTGGTCATTTGGCTAAAAGAAAAATTCTGAGTGACCACTTTTACATATCACAGTTGGATTCCTAAAGCTAAGGCTGTGAGCTGTTAGCAGCAAATTCAATCAAAACCATCTGACAGACATTTCTAAAGAAGTTCAAAAGATCCAAAATGATAACTTTCTCTGCCATTCAGTGAAAGAGTCAAGAAAACTAGTAAAATAAAAATGTGAAGGGTAATAGGGAAAGTTTATTAGCACTTGAAAAAATTTACAGTACAGATTTTTCAGAAATTTTCCTAGAAGAACCTTTCTACAGTAATTCCACTCTCCTTCAGCTGTTTCTTCCGTGTTCTGAATTTTCCTTCCTACATTTGATTGCAAACACACCTGAAATACAGCTATGTTTTAAATAAAGGAATTTTAAAAAGTTCTCATCCAGTATGTTCAGTAGATGCATAGGTCTGGTTACAGGTAACCAGTACTTTTCATGTTTGTTTTACCATGACTATGTATTAGTGAGCCATGGGAATTTTATAAAGCAAACTTCTGCTGTTACAAGTACAGGTAGAGAATTTAAAAAGGAACAAAAGAATAAAGTACAGGGAAGTCATAGCAAGTGAAATACGGTGTTATCTCATTAAGTAAATCTGGGAAGGTGGATCTCAGAGCTCAGGTTAGATTTTCTGCTAAGGACCTAAAATAAGGTCCTTTAACTCCTGGAATTCAAGGTTTGATTTAATATGCAACATGAGTCTAGACAACGCTGTTTTGTACATATATTTAGGGAACTCACTTTAAATATCTCTTGGATGGGAACTCATCTGAATCCGGTTACCTTCACTGATATGCCTCTGACTGAATATGCCGCAACATGACCTTGCAAATTTAATTCTTCAGTAGAATAATGATGAGAAATTAAACCATCAATTTTGCTCTAACTTTTCTGTATTCTTCATCATCAAATTACTGCTTGGCGTTCAGATTCTTTTTCCTTCCCTCCACAACCCTTTCTGTTTTGTTTTAAAACACAGAAATCATGATATATAGAGAGAATTATTGCAGTTTTCCCAGGTGGGGACAACCACAAGTGCCTATCAATATCCCAACACTGCTGTGCTCTTTATATATGGCTTTTTCCTTACCCATCATTGACCTGACCATGTCCTTTCGCAGTTACTTAATAACTGCGAAATCTTTGCTGATAGCATGCTGTTCACAAAATAGGTTTCTCAACCTTAAATATAAAATAGAAATACCCTTTGTTTACTTTACACTCGTCATACCAGTGAACACAATTCATATTTGCATCTAAATTTCTATGCAGATGTGAAGTTTAGTTAGCCTCTAGCAATGTACACTGGGAATGGGACCAATGATTATGCACAATTATACCACTGTTAATGACCGTAACTAGGAAATGGGTGAACCTGTTTTATTTTCTATAAATCACACTGGTTCCTCTCTTACCTTCCTCTCTTCCCTGTCAAAAATCCCTGTATAATGCAGTTTAGATCCAAGTGACTGCAACAGGGAGTCAAACTGATAAGTAATTCTTCCACCTTGTGATAGCTATGTCCTTTCCTAAATAATTATCACTCAGTGAAATAAAGGGACCTTAATGTATTTCCTAAAGTTCACTGGGGGTCTGATCTAGATTCATTTTAAGTAATAACCATTGTCTGAGGATACCTATCATCCTGGTAACTTCAACCAAAAAATTTCTCCATTGAAAATTCTGCCATAGGCTTCTCAGAAATCCATGGAGAATTGAGACAGTCTTTTTCATGTTTGAAATTAACCCTTGCGAATAAGCTGTGCCCATTTTCATTTGGTCTTTACCTAATGCAGACCGGAAATTTTATCAAAATTACAACCAGCATTCTTGGATTGATGAACTGTTGCATCAAAGGAAAAATGTTCTGCATTTTCAAAGCTTTTGTTTCTTTCTTCTGTCTTTGCTAGCAGTTTTCTAGCATGAATATGGCAGTTCAGATCAGTAGTATTCATAGCCAGAATGAGGAAGAGGCTGGACGATGAAACTACAGTTCCTCTCACAGGATCTGGTAAGCTACATTAGCTGGAATCTGTCCACGTGAGTCACTGCACTCAATTCCCACTGATACTGCTGTGGGAACCCTGTGGTTCTTTTACCCCTGGCAATGACTCCTGGTTTTTCCAGGGTTTGTTTCTTACATTGCAGCCTTTAACTTCATCCTCACCAGTGCTGAGGTCGTGCTCACCTGCTTGGTGTATAAAGCCCTATTCACAAGCTGTGCCACTGGGTTTCCTCCTGCTAATATGCAGGACCTACAGAGGAGGGCTCCAAAAATGTTCAGGTCAGAGCACTGCCCAGGGGCTGGACACACCATGTCCTCACCTCCTTTCAAAGGAGGGAACGTGAGTATGTTCGTGGATACCATGGTATGTTGTAGTGGGAAACCCTGAGGGCTGAATGCACCCTGATGGGGCATTTGGAAAAAGCAGCATGATGAGAGAAAATATTTATAGTCTCTCAGTGCTTCTTTACTGATTTTCACACATCTCCAGTGCCAAAGTTCCCAAATCTTCTAGCTGTTCACGAATAAATTCTCTAAGAAATTTATGTATATGGTAAACAGTCTTAAGAAAGGACTGAATAAAACTGAATAAAACTCAGAACATTTTAGTTACTTATTTCCATAC
>NC_138781.1:115689681-115757181 GCF_965178545.1 Coloeus monedula
GCGAGAATTCAAATTCACAGGGAGAAAACCACAACATGTATGCATATTGTGTGCATACTCTGCAGGATTCTTTTGTTCTCTTTCCTGTGACAATATAAAGCCTAAAAAGGTGTTTTGGCAAACATCAGCAACAATAATCCCGATAAACAAACCAGAGCCAGAGAATTTTTCCAGATCCTGAGGTCAACGAGCACATGGATGGGCTTTCCTGGGCCCCTTCTCTATAGTCTAATACAGAATTAATTGTTTGTGTGTGTTTCCCATTCAACATGTACGGGTAACCTGGGTACCAGGTGCAGCAGTGCAGCCCACTAGAGAGATGCTCTCAAGGGTATAAAAATGGGAGAATGTGTATTATACATGTGGATGTGGGGAGAGACACCTAAATACGAATTGGAAATAAATACCCTGGGCCACTATCCCTGAGAAAGGCACAAGTTGTGATGGTGCTGTGGCCAAATGCAGGAATCATGAGATTTGGGGTGAAATGTCTAAGTGGATGAAACTCCTAAGAAAAGTGACAGAAAAGGAAGGCAGTGGCAAGATTATTTCACTGACTTACTGATCAATTTTTCCAAGATTTTTTTTGTTTTACACTCAGTAAAGAAGCTAATGTTGGAATCAGTGCCTCTATTTTTGGTGTTCTAATTTCTAAAAATGCTCTGGAATTGAGTGTAGTTCGATAATTCAGTTTGTGTTTTTTAATAACTAAAACAACCACCGCCAGTGCAATCTGGTCTGGAGTATCAGTACATTTTATTTGGAACTGTCTTTTAGTAATGAAATAAAAGTGATATTAACATATATTGTAAATGTAGCTGAATGTAATTTTTAATAACTAAAGTTTACAAGTGGGAAAACTAATCATCAGGTGATAGTTTATTAATGAAACTGACTTGATTTCAAAATAGATTTAATAAAATGTGTAAGATTACATTGTCTTAAAGGAAAATTTTATGTGCTGGTTCATTGGAAAAATGATACTGATATGTGTGTGTCAGGCCAAGTTTGAGCAGGCACGTGGATTCCCACTAACTGAAAACTGAGAGCTGTGGATATGTTCTGTCAATCCTGAAGTAAAAAAACCCCAATCCACACAACCAAAAAACCCCACGACAACAACAACAACAACAACCTGTACATTTTACCTCTGATCTCATTTCCATTAAGGATTTAAATAAATGGATTACAGTCATGTAAAATGAATTTTCAAATTAAGCTGTAGACTTCAGTGGGAGTAATTTGATTCTCAGCATAACTTTTACTGAGGAAGTGCTTGATTTTTTTCTGGGTGCCATTTCAATCAAGTGTTTATGAAGACTTCGGTTATGGAAAAATTTCCAATTCTTTCCCTAAAGAAGTTCAACTTGTAAGAAAGAAAGAAAGAAGCCTACATTTTACAATGTACTAAGTAAATTAAGTTTATGGAAGTCTTATGCTTTATTAGTGTTTCAATGAAAGTAAAATTTAAATTTGGAAACTAAAACCCATTTATTTTAAACATACAATGACATTAAATATGGTCACTTATCTTCAATTTGCTCCATTAGTTTGACAGCATCATATACTAATAGCTCTCAAATCATAAGAAATAAATACTAAAATAAAAGGCAATCTTAATGCTTGATTTTCACACAGACCTAAATTAGGTGTAATTGTAATGAAACTATTGGATTTAAAACAAGTAAACTCTGAAAATCAGGCCCCCTGTCCCTAGTAGCGCTTACTGACTTTTCATTTGTCAGCTGTTCTACCTAATGTCTTGCAGGAATAGCAAGGTATGAGGATATTTGAGCCAGATTGAAAAGCTTTAAAACAGGTGAGTAGCTTAATTCTTTTCCTTATGAAACTAATTTCATAACAATACTCCTTTTTGGAGACCAAGAAAGACTCATTTGCTGGAGGGGGAAAAAAGGATGAGAGCAAGGAATGAACTTTGGCCACGTAAATTCCTTTCTTGAAACATCATGCCCACAGTCAAGTAGTAACTGCCCAAAGAGCACATGAATCTCAAATTCCCCTAAGACTTATCCTCAAGCATTTTAGTTTAGATGTGCAAAATATTGTTTGATGAGTATTGTAACTTGGAAGTATCGTAAAATGAACTCCTGGAGAATCAGCTTCTTCCTAGATGTGTAGCAGATGCAGTTATGATTCTCATTTAGTGGTGCAAACTTGTTCTCTCATATACTACAGTTTAAAGTTACTTAGAAAAGAGTTCCTAAGAAGTAAATAATTTAATGTGCTGCCTGAGGGGAGAAGGGATTAACTGCTGCAAACCCTCTTTTGGTGCAGATGCAGAATATCTGAAATATGGGAAAATACAGTAAATCAACAAGATAACCAGAAAAGTATGCAAACCCCCCATAGGAATAATCATAAAGAGAAATAAAATGTGAATATAGAATTGGAAAATGTTTATACTGCCTAAGAAACCAGCAATCATAGCAGCATCACAAACACACTGCAATGTGGAGTCAAGCCAGTGGTCCATCTAACCCACCCAGCAATGATGGTGATGAGAGAAGAGTAAAAGGGCAGAATAAACACATGCAATATTTCTTCCATACATTTTCCTATCCCAGAGAAGACAGATGAGATCAGACTGAAGATATTTTTTGCCATAATTCCCCATGTTCAGTAAGTATTCCTAAATTTCAGAACACCTCCTTGTAACTACAAGGTCATGCTTCTGAGTTTCCACAGTGTCAGATACTTCTCCTGTTGTCCCTGTAGCATACATGGAAACTCAAGAAAGGGAAGCTTTGCATTAAACTAGAAACAAATTCATTCAGAATCTCTGAAAATAGATATTAAATGCTCTGTAGGACTGAGCAGCCATAAAGACAGCTTGTACTACTCAAGGCTAAGGAGTGTTGCAGAAAGCGGAAAGTCACAGAGTAGCTTGCTCTGGTTTCTCTCCATCATGTCCCCAAGGACATTACTGTCCCAGGCAGGAGTTGCCCCACCATACAGGAGGGACAGAAAACTGCAAAGGTTGCTTCAGAGGCATCCACAACAGCTGTGACAAGCTGGCATGTTAACGCCACTCATGAAACTGCTGTGACCCATCAAAGTTTTGGAGGAGCTAAGCGCAAGAAAGAAACTCTTTTCCTGGGTCTTCAGCTCTCAGTGCCAGTGGATGCAGCAGAACTGATGCTAAGTGCTGATGCTATACAGACTGTGTATCCTTGTGGATACAAGCAAGGATAGCACTACCACAAGAGAACTTCTTCAGTTTTCATTTTCTTCAAAATCATCCCTGACAAATGAGTAGTTCTCTAAGGTGTAGTTCTTTCCAACCCACTCTCACCCCACGAAACAGAGAAAAATTTCAAGGAGAGGTTTCTTTGTGCAAAGCTCCTCAGATCCCTGAATCAGCTGATAGTAGCATCTTTTAATTTGTTTCAAAACCACATTTCTGCTCTGCTACCACATGCATGCTCAGTTCCCACAGTGCTTGGGCTCAGAAGATTATCCCATTCACTTTGGAAAAAAACACTTTTTAAGAGAACACCTAAAAGCAAGGATCTAAATTTGATCCCTCAGTCCTCAGCCTGATCACAAAAATGTACTTATAAGAGCCTGTGAGCACAAAGACTGTGACAGAATTTACATGGAACATCACTTAAAGGAAGAGTGGTTCTTGTTTCTCCAGCACAAAGTTTGAGAAAAGAATAAGGATGGGGATACTTTATAGAGAAACTGTATGCATTCGATTTAGGTAGATAGAAAAAAGTAAGGGGAATTGGACAGCAATGTGATGGCTTGACCTAACTGGTATTGTAACATTTTTATTTGCTTTCTGCTTCTGTCCTTAATTGGTTCCTTCTAGCTAGCAGCAGCCCTCCAGAGTACACAGTCAGATGACAGTCATGTTATGTCAATCCTGTGACAGATGTTTACTGATTTATTCTTAGGAAGGATTTGGTTTCCAGAGCTATCTTCCCAGGCATAAGCAAAAATCATAACGTGAGAGGGTTTCATTTAATTCATAACTTTGTCCTCTCATGGTACAGGTATCTATGTAATTAAAAAAAAGGAAACAAATGTTTACAACCAAGTTGCATTATGATAACAAAAATGAAAAAAAAGAAAGGACTGAAGTTTAGAAAATGAACCCAGTACTCTGGTAAGAAGGAATAGGTAGAAAGGAATAAGGACGGAGAAGCAACAAGCTGAGGCATCACATTGGAATCCTGAATATTTTTAAAGGATACATTTGGAGAAGATAGTTACTGGATTCAAAGAAGTAAAATCTCATAGTAAAATAATGTAAAGCATTTAATTCCTCAAATGCAACTTGGGAAGATTATATTGCCTGTTGCAAGGAGTTTATTGTAAGGAATTTTCTGTGTGAAATGCTTGATTGAGTCAATCAAAAGATGGGATATTACACATTTGATAATTTTGCACATGACAGACAGGGTTTTCATACCGGTAGGTCATTTGATTCTCTGCAGGTGACTCTGTTGGTTTCTGGAATATTATACTGTGAATTACATGTTACACAAATGAAAGGGTGTTATAATTCTGGATAACATTGTATTTGATTCTATAAACATCTTTAGGCCTAATGCAAAGATCCCTTTGAATAATTTATCCAGCTAAGTGTCTGTGGTCCCAAACTTCTAATTTAAAAATGTTGATAAATGAAGTATCTCTTTAGCTAATAAATGAAGTATCTCTTTAGTTATCCTTTGTCAGCAACATTCATTTTAATGGAAAGTGAGTTTACAGGGTTACATGATTGAACTACTGAGCCAAGTCAGTGTTGGCAAATGATGGGCTAAATTATTGATGTTACACACTAATGAATTCTGATGAGAAATAAAATACAGACATTACATTTCAAGTGGTTCATAATTATTTTTGCACTTTAAAAGCAATTTTATTCTTTTTCCAAATCATACTGGTTCTGTAAAACAAAAACATAGTTAGTGATTATAAGCAAAATTATTGAGTTTGAGGCAAAAACGCTTCTGTAAGTTTTCTTATGCAAGTATATTGCTATTCACACTAGGATTCTGATTTCTTCTTATACTTCTGGGAGAGGATAATTAAATTAAATGTCTAAATTTTTAAACTGCTGTCTTTAAACAAAATAATCTACTTTGCAACCATGGTTAAGAGTTCAGTAGATGAGTTTATAATCTATGATATATCATCATGTTTGCTAGAGATGTTCTGAGCTACCATAATTAATTCAGGTGATGACAAAAACAGAAGAGCTGCCAAGAAGGAGCTTTCAACATGTAAACAGTTTATCATTAAACCTGTGTTTTGATATATGCTTAAAATGGGTAGAAGGAGGTTACTAAACTTCAAATAACCCAAAGTGATGTTGTAAGGTTGAATCATTAATTTAAAATGTAATTTCTCTGAGCCTTTACTCACTGTACTGGATAAAGAAATTAAATTCTGTAGTTTTTACTAATAAAACCAGAGCTAAGCATTTGCTCATTTGGCAACAGAATAACTTCATAAATCCTATTCTTAATCTTTTCTTCCTACAAATGGGCTGTATTTAACTTTTCTTAATTATACACCGAAAATTTCTGTCAATTGCTGGAGAAGCAAAACTATGAAGTGTTGCTTCATTTTCTTAACAACTGAATAACCATCTTACTTGTTGGATCATTGTTGTATTTTGCTGTCAATCAAAACCACCACTGGTATCTTGAAGGAGCAAATACATGTGAAACCATTGCGGTTTTACTTGAGAAGGGAATTTTGTGAACCAAATTATTGGTCTTTGAGAGGTTGTCATATTTGGCCAAGGTCTCAAAAGAGAGATTCATGAGCTAGAGAATCATCACATAAACCTCAGTGTTACCTATAATTTAGCCTTAAACTTTTCACAGAACTGTAATAAAATATTTTGAGATATTTTGATCGTGTATCAGCTTTCCCATCCTGTCCCAGATAGTCATAACACACCCACTCAGACCACGGCAGCTAAGCTCTGCACAGAGGTTCAAGGATACCTATGCAGTTTTCTAGGGAGAACTTTAATTAATTATTTCTGGATTTTGAAACACTGGTCTTTAAATTACTCCAACTAATTTTCCTCTAATAGGAAGGACTCCTCCTGAACTGTAGGTAGGGTTGAGAGCATTGCATATTGTGAAAGTTGTCATGAATTTGCTTTTATAGTATCCATTCTAATATCTTCTTCATTTTTTTTTTAATTACAACATATCAAAAACTTAGGCATTGAGCTCTGAAAACAGTTTGCCCATGATTACTAAATGTGAGCTTGAGCTCAGTAGCTCTGAAAACCACAGTTTTGCAAACTTGAGCATGGTGATTGGCAATGCTTCTCCTGCAGTAGTATCTCAGGACTGCTGTGGTTTGAGCTGGGTCTAGGGGCTTTAGACTAGGTGTCCTGCTTGTGCTCTCATTTTGCCCAGTAGGTGCTGGTGAAGGAGGAAGTGTCTTGATTTGAATGTGACAGAGAAAGAGCCAAAATGGAGCAACAGCTGGATTTGGAGAAGGCTTTATGAGGTTATAAAATTGAGCTGCAGGGAAGGAAAGCTGTCAGTGGTCTGTCAGATCAGGGTAAAGCCTGGAACTGGCAGGTCTCAGAGGCTGAGAGGTAGAAGAAGGTGACCACTGGTTGGGAAAAAAAGATGGAGGCTAGGACTTGAGAGAGCAATAAGGAAACAGAGGAAAATGGAAATAGGCAGTGCCAGAGATTAGGCCTAGAAAAGAAGTAGGAAGGGAGAGCAGACACGGCTGGGCTAGCAGTCTGGGAATGAGGTGCAGGAAAGAGGTTTGACAGTAGTCTAGGATGAGATGCAGCACAGACACTGGGTTGGGAAAAGCAGACTCTATGAGCTGGAGGTGCTTTGATTAGTCAAAAAGTTTGAGCAGTAAATTAATGAATGGTGCACAGACAGCAGTCTACTACAGTTATTTTTTACTCCATTAGTTAAAGGGGCAGATTAAGTTTATTGTTACTAAGTCTGATGGTCAAGGTAAGAGCCAATATAATGGTTTATATTCTTGGAGATTTGAGAGTTTAAAAAAAGATCTTGCAAGAAAATGATTAAGATTACAAAAACCTCGTACTCAATGTAGAAATGCTAGGATTTCAATTATTTATATGGACTTTATTCAGAGTATTTTGTGTAAACATTTCAACACAGATTTTAGTTACTTATGTAAAAAAAGTAAAATTTATGCTACTTCAAGAAATAGATATCCAGTTGTCTTCAGGTTCTGCAAAAGGCGTCAAGCAAGGCAACTTTAATATTTTTTTGCAAACTTCTCAATCCATTGTAAGTATTTCAGCACATTTTTATTCCATTGAGCTTTAAAATGTCAGTCTCTCAGGGAACACAGAGAATAATCTGAGGTTTAAAGACGGCTGTAGAAGTGACACGACTCAATTTTTAAGAATCTGGAAGTCATGTGGTTCGTCTCTTTTTGTCTTTTAAGACCTACTGGTTTGAGCAGCCCTGCTGACAGTAAGAGTAGCAGAGAGAATATGCCTGCCAGTTCCTCAGATTTGACTGGAGTTTTGAGTGTTTGGCCCACAAATGTGAGTAATCAGGCCTACAGGTGGAAAGAGCAAGAATTCACAGACAGAATTTCTGGCTTATAAATCTCTTTAGGGGGAGAATAAATTTTGCTGAATGAAAAAGGAAGTTTGCCTAGTAATTTCATCATCCTTTAAAGTCTGATATATAGCTACCTTTAATAAACTCTTAATTCTGTAATTTATGTTTCGCTATTGAAAAAAATTATCTATACATTTCTATCAGTCAGCACATTTTAAATTATTAAAACATTTCTGTGTGTACATGTTAAGAAGTGAAAGAAAGTGGACATTTAGGTCTATTCTGGTAATATACAAAGTCGGATTCCAGTAAGTGGTGCTGAATAGTGAAAAAATGTAACTCTTAGGAAATCTTCTTTCAGAAGAAATTTAAAAATAAATCTCTTAGATTAGCTGTCATCCTTCCATTTTCTGTTAGGTCACAATTTTTCGTACTCAAAATACTGATACATACTTCTACACAAATATTCTCTATTCAAAATGTACACCTGCAACTAAACTAAATGATTCCTCTCCGAAACAAAGCTGATTGGGTTAATCTTAAAAACACAAAACGAACTTGTTTCTCTGCAGAGACCATTTTCTAGCCTCCATCATGGACAGGTAACTAGGAGAACTGTTTGTCTTCCTATTATACACTTGAGCTTTTAGGTGGCAACCACATTTCTGAACTCTTTGACTCACGTCATATTGATTTCATATGGCGAAACTTTTAAGTAAGCCATAGAAGAGTTGAAGCAGTTAGGTGTTTCTGTGCAAGCTAGGAAATGTTTGTGGTTATATAAGGGTATATTTGGGCATGAAGCTTTGAAAAATAAAGGGTTTATGAGAAGCTTAAGAAGCTTGGTGCGTTAAGGCATAAGTGGCATAAAAATCTAAATGGAGCTGAGTTGTGCCAAATTGTATGTACACTTCACTTAAAAAATGGTAAAGGAAATTATGTCAGAATAAAGATATTGGAGTTTTGCCATGTGATAAGCAAAATCACAGACCATGAAAATGAGGCAAAAAAATCAAGCAAGTTCTAATTTCTTCTATGAGTTTGGCTTATTTTGAGACTGCTTTCCCTTCTCACACTGGAAAGGTCACTTTCATCATGCAGCAACAAAATAAATGGTCATGAACTTTTAGTGTCCATGCCATGGCAGCTGTATTTGTCACTAAATCTACACAATATGTAAATTCAAAGATTTTGGTGAATGTTTGTCAGGGTCATCAACTCAATATAGAAAAATCTAGAGAAAATAATTGCTTTAAGATTTTAAACAAAATGTGAGATCAGGTTTTGAAGAATTCCAGATGTTATTATTCAAAATTCATAAGCATTTGAGAGGAAAGCCATGTATTTTTAGAAACTATACACTGGATGCTGATTTCCATGTTTTTTTTAGAACATGATTAACTAAGTAACACATTTTTCAACTCATAAGAATTACCCCCATGAGCAGAAGCAAAAATAGCTTGTCTCAATTCCCCTGCACTGTACAAGATAAATATTTTATAAATGAATAATAAACCCAGAAAAATGTAACTTGAACATTTTATATGGTTATTATGAATAAATGTTACTAAACACAAAAGCTTAGAACTAATTAAAAGGTGTGCAGCCATGTCCCCTTAAGAAACATTATCTGTCATCCAACCCCATATGTCTCCAAGACAAGACAGAAACAGCAAGACTGCTAAAGTGAAATCAGCAGGCAAAAAAGGCACAACTGAGTGCAATCAGCGTAAATGGTGATAACTCAACCCATAACAGAGAAAAATAAAAGAGAAGGCGTACAGATTTTGAAGAGCATCAGCCCTGAGGGACACCATAACACACCTGTGTTAATAAGTTAGAGAACAAAAGATGTGTTTAAACTGGCTACCACCTGACAGCTAAGAAGCAAGTTCAGAATGTGTGGATTCCAGAGAGCAAAAGGGTAAAACTGCTTGCAACATGCAGGGTTCCAGTTTCTCCTGGCCTTAGTGGAACCACACTGAATTTCTTGTAAGGAGGTAGAACAGGGTGGCATGAAAAGCACAGTTCTGCACAGTCAGTAAAATATTTCCTCCATTAAGAGTTAGTATCCACTGAGGTGCCTGTGGCAGCTTCACCAAAAAATTCAAAGCCTTAGTAAAGAAGAGTCACTCCTTACTCTGGTGGCCCCTTGCAAAATTGCTCTAATAAAGACAAAACAGACACCAAAACTCTTCTGGTGTAAATTGGTGTATTTCAGTGCAGTGGACTTATTTTGAACTACAAGAGCTTTGCCAAAAAGTTTTAAGGATTTCAGGCTAATCGAGCAACTTGAGTAAAACTGCAGAAAATACATAAATAATCACAGCAACCTTCAGTCAGAGTGACAGACTTTGCGTTGATTGGTGCCTTTTTCTTTGGTGCCTTATGTAGCTATGTCCACCTGATGAAAATGGATAAAACTGCTACCAAGTGAGGCATTTCTAAACTCTAAATTCTGATGATCAATTTTTGCATCACTTTGTGCTGGTGTGAATGGTTATCAAAGCTGCTGATCCATTAAAAATTAAACCAATAATCTTGCATTTAATAAAAGGTACCTTTGTCTTGCCACCATCAGAAAAGGTATGTGTGAAATCCTTTTAAGTTACAATGAGAATAGCAGTGATGTTATCTTTTCCTGTAGCACTTTGACCCCCAAAATGATTCTGATATGACTATAGTCAAGATAAATCATCTAAAAGGATGGTCTAAATTGAAGACTGTCAGAATTAAAGCAAAGGCACAGTCCCAACTAAAGCTACATCTGCCATCATATATCATTTTTGCAATTAGATAGCTAATTGAACTTACTCAAGAGCCAAGTTATTGAAACTACAAAACATTACTGGAAAAGCAAAAGTAATTAACATAATAAATACCTTGCCTGTACACTAGGTACAAAAGGTTTTACATATTTTCAGGTTTTTTCAGAATTAAAGAGATTACTTCTATTATTTTCTGCTGGACTAAAAATTTATTTAGTAATTGTTGAAGGATTTTTGAAGGCTGAAATCCTCCAGTAAACCATAGAACATGGACTGTGCTGACAGTGATGGTAAAACACCAGAAAAGTATATCTATAATGGAGTGTGTAGAATTTTCTTTGACTACCACAATAAAAACAAAGTCTCTTTTCAGAGCTGTGGTGCATATATGCAAACTTCCCAGAATAAAAAGAGCAAAGCACTGCTCATGCACTTCTAAAGCATTTCCACTGCATTTTCTCAAACAAAAAATATCTGTAGACTGTAATCTCTCAAATTCGGCTACTGGTTGCAATCAGAGGCAGTAAAGAAATTTTTTAAAAAGGTAGAGTACCAGAAGATGAAATAGTCTCACTCAAGGAAAAGCCCTGCACTTTGCTCTAAAGAAAAATGAAATGATGAAGAACCAAAACTGGAAGTATAAATTATTTCAGTCATTGATCTCTGTTCTAGTAATTGATTTGATTGCAAACTTATTTATTCTTTGCTATTAATATGGAAGAATATCTTATCCCATTTTTTAAGATCACAATTGAAATGCTCAACGTTAAAATTTCATTTTCTGCCAGAAGTGCATTCAGAAAACATACAGACACTAAGTAATCAGTTAATTATTCCAGCTTCCAATGCAAATGTTAAATATTGAAAAAGAAAATGGCTACAAAGATAATGATAAAACCCAGGAAATATGTATTTAAAAGTCTGATTGAAAAAAAATTAAAATTGCATTTTGGTTGTTTTTAAAGAAATCTTTTCATGTTACTAAACAGGACTAATGTTGACAAGTAATGATGAAACCTCTGGTCAAATCTGTCTTCTCTTCTGAGGCAGCTCTTTATTTTCACATCACAATTCTCCCAAAACTCTGATGCTGGGTATAACTGGAGGGTGTTGGTAGTTAAAAAGCACCTAGTGAAAAGGCAGAAACCTCCTCCATTATCTACTTTTAAGTCTCTTTTTGGATTTCACCCAGGTCACGGCTTCTGTAAAATATTAGAAAACACTTAGGCAGCCAATGTACTGTATCTGCTGCCTCTCCTAATGCACTCTTCCTCTGTCATTCACCTGCTCCTGCTTGCTCTGGTCAAGGAAATGCTGGGACAGAAGCTCTGATGAGCAGGAATCACCATTTTGCCACACACTTCTCAGTGCAGCATGTTGTCATCCTCATACTTTAATGTTAGAGGGTCACTAGGAACAACAAACTCAGGATATTTCTGGCTGAGAGAAAAGGAAGGGAGAGGAACAACTGTCAGATTTTATTTTGGATGTGTGTGTCACTATGTTAATGTCATCGGTGAGAGAACTTAATTAGCAGAAGAATAGATTGATCTGACAACAACATATTTACAAAGACACCAGTCCATATATAATTAAACAACTTCCAAGACCTCCAAAATATAAAACCAGCACATTGCTGAAGGGAAGTCCTCTCTTATACACACCTTGGTAATTGCTCTTAGCTGAACTACTTCCATTTTAGCTTTATATTTTTTCCTTGTTCGTTATTTTAATTTTAAGTTATTATCAGTCAAACTGCTTAAAAACATAGAAAGAATATCAGAACACCAGAAAAGGATCAGAATATCAGAAAAGTATGTAGTGGATAATAAAAGCAGAGAGGCAACAGAATGTTTTCCGCACTTTGAACAAGACATTGTCAAAGGTAGGTCCAAGCTACTCAGTTCTGAGCACCCTCAGGTGGTGCTGGGTCTTACACCTTAAAAGCTTAGTTTAGACTTGTTTCCTGCTAGTTGAGTTATTCAGGTTGACAAGATTTACTGGCATGGGTTCTCAGCAGGGACAGCATGCATGGAAAAATGTGTGCTAAGGTGAAGGTTTTCTGCCACACTCATCCATTGTTACAAGGACTGGCTGTTGGCAGAGGAGTTCCAATGCAGATGAGGTTTGCAGTACAGCTATTAAAATATTGCAGAACATTAGATTAATGTAAAGATTTGTGTGTGGGGAAACCGTCTGCCACCTGTGGCTTCTATGTCACCCTTATTTATATTCAGGAGCTTTGGGCTGCCCCCAGATCACCTCTGTTCTCCTGCTCACTACTGGAGTAGTTAAACACAGGAGAGAACAGAAATCATCTAAGAAATCCCCCCCTGCAAGAATCAAAAAGAAGCTTTTCCATTTTTTCAAATGCTAAATGAGGAATCTGAATGAAAAAACGTGTTTTCACTGAGGCCAGTGCAATATTTGGCATATGTAACAACCCAAAAATTCCATATAATTCCATAAAAGAGTATTAAAACCCATTACAAAAGTATAAAATCTGAATATATTTTTATCTTAATTATTTGTATTGAATTTCTGATTTTGGTATGATTGGGATTTGGTAAATCTCTTGCATAAGTAGAACATGTATGATTCCATGAAACAAATACAGAAATTTGGAATTTTGAAATAAAAAACCTCTTTAGGGAGATACTGAAAACAGATTGTGATGCTGATGTAACTTAATGGAATTCTAGAACTTACTCAAGTTAGATTTTACTTTAATGCATCGGATAATAAGTGTGAAGTGTAATTACATAATATTAAAATGTAGTAAAATTGTTTCAGCCATCATACAACAAAGCTTGACTGTTAAATATTAGACAACAGAGATTGCAAGAAAATGCTGCACTAAAGCTGCACCAGCAACGTAACTCCTTTTGCAAGGAATAAGTCTGAAGAAATATTTCACTTAAGTCTTTTAAAAACCCTTCACAAATGCTGTCTGGTTATGGCCATTAACTATGGGAAGAGATTGAAAGGAGTGGCTTTACAGAAATATGAATAAGATACCATAGCACAAGACAAAAATAACAAGAACATTCAAACTATGCTGTACAGTAGTTATTTTCCCTGATAAATGTATTTATCTGGGGAACAAGTCATAAAATGAAAACCCATACATCACTGGAAACCATTTTTAAATCTCATATACCCACAATGCTGCTTCTTTACAAATAAGGGAAAATTATTGTATAACTGAGTTAGGAAAGTGTGATACTTCTTAGAAACAGTCCCCTTCTAAAGATACTAAATATGAATACAGTGAAAATGGCAATATTGCTTACCACAGAAATAATATTTGCACAAAACAGGACAAAATAACATCTTCTAAAACAACTAAGCAGCAGCAGCAATGCCACTCTGTGTTTCAAATATTTATATTCAATGTATTTATAATAATCTTCTCAAAGGTTTGTGAGAAATAAATCTAATCTCCCCCTCTTTTTTCAATCTATGCATGGTATATGTGCTAACTTACTGAATTCATCCTTCATGCAATTCCAGTTTATTAAAGAGGTTAAAAATTTATAAAACTCTGATGGGATATGGTTTTAATGCTTCATCACACTACCCATCATTTGCTTTTCAATCTAGATCAGAATGATCTTTCCGACTTCCCTGCAATCACCTACCTGCACAGCTAATATTTTCTGAGCGTTCTCCTGAGAGGCTGCCTGGATCCTCGCCAGCCCAGCCTGGCTGGAGAGGCCGCCCTGGAGAGGCTCCACCGCTCGGCCAGCGTGGCCGGGCTCCATCGCCCCTGCAGCGCCTGCAGCTGGGACGGCCACGCCAGCGGCCACGCCAACAGCGAAAATGCCCATGGCCACGGACACGGCAGCAACGGGGTCAGGGTGCGGGGGACAGGCGAGAAGCTAGGTGGGGGGAGGAAGGAGAAAAAAAAAAACCACAGAAAAAAAAAAAATTAAATTCCCAAGTCAGAGCAGGAGGGGAAATTAATGGCAGCGTTCAAGAAGAATGATGGAGGGAAATATAGAAAGCAGTCAATAGCCCATTCTGCGCTGTACGGACCTGACAGGAATTTCACAGTCTCTTGGTTTTTCAGCCCACTCATGTGCATTCATCAGAAACCAGTCACATCTGGCTGCCAGGATGGGGGGTTAATTTTCTCTAAATGCCTCAGCAGTTTTGTTCTAGCTGAGGCAAACTCTGTGACTGCAAAGCTGATGAGTAAAATATTTCTACTTCACCCAGTTTAACTCAAAACCGATAGCCTCGGGACATATTGAACCTTTCTTAAAAAAATAATCTTTTGAAGCTTTTTGAATGGCACATCAGGTCAGGCCAAAGTTTAAAATGCAAGTTTAAGACTTTGATGGACACAAGAGCGTTTTTTTGTCCCTGCGTAAAGCTTATCATAGCTTGGCAATGTGTGCTTTAGTGCATGACAAAACTAAAGAGAATTAACTTAGCCATCAACTGCTCAGGGAGAACAATAACAGGAAAGAAATTTCCATATAGAAGTTCCTATTAATCTACCCAGCTATAACCACATGACATGAAAGCATCTAACAGCACTAAATTGCACCAAATGTGGTGGCTGAGAGTGACACTACTTAAAAAAAGGATTTTATATTGACATATAGAAAAGATAATGCTTATCCTAGGAATCGCATTCAGCACAAAGGACACTAAGTGAAGTGATTCCAAGTGGGAGTACTTACCTGAAGGCTTTCACTTTTGCCTAACTGTAGTTATTGTTACAATCCACAGTTAAGACTGGAATCAGTTTTTCCTTAATCTGCAAGTATTTGGAACACGTAAACAGTGTGCTGGGTCTCGGTCTAGAACAAAAATGTTTTAAAGACATCTGAAAATCTACCAACAAAGAATGTTTTTGAAAACAGCTGTGGGTTTTGGCAAATTCTGCAAATGCTGCTGCATATTCTAGACTAGTTCTAATTTAGAAAATGGACATTTATACCACGTAATTCATTACTTAGGGGAAATACACGGGTTTGCCTTTCATCAAGTTAATTATTTCGATAAATTCCATAGCTATCGTTATCATGAAGACTTCAGGAGTATGCCTGTCAACCAGATTAACGCAATGGATTGTACCATTCCTTTGGAAATATTACATTTCATTAAGGTCAATGCCACAGGTCAATAATTGGATCAGTTATAAAGAAGCTTTTACATGATAAGATATGACTGCTCTTTAGGAGCAAGCGCAGTGTACCAGGTGAAAAATACACTTTTTCAAAAGAATGTAGATTATAGTAATATCAAGTGAGCTATTACAGCCTAGAGAGTAATTAATGCACATTTTCAAAATTAATGGCCTGATTTTTGGAGATACCAGGTTTCCACAAGTCCCATTAGATTCCATGGAAGCTCTGAGTATGCTGCATCTTTCCAAATGAGCCTGTAAAATATTAAAGATCTTTGTACATAATATTTTTTGTTCTGCCTGTGCATATTAAAAACAATATGAGGGAAAGTAGACAAACTCTCTCTTTTTCAATGAAAAAATAGAAAAAAACCCCAACCTGAATCACAGTCAAAACCTTCACCCAAATAGTAGATTTTCCAGTTTGAAAAATCTTTTTTAAATACTGGAGCCCCTTCCCTTTTATTTTAAGAATTATTTTGTTTCCTGAAATCTGTCTCTTCCTGCTTGTCTGCTGTTACTGTAACTATTTTCAAATCTCACTTTTTCTGATACCATTCTCAAGTCTGAAAAAGAATGCAGGTGAGAGAGGGACAAAACATAACAACTTAGGACATATTAATAAAACAATCTGCTCTAGGCCAAGAAAAACAAATTAAGTAGAAAACTGGTTTTGGGTTATCAAAATCTTGATTTTGTAAAAAGTTAAAATAATTCCAAGATATGCTGCATTACTATATGATAAGGAAAATGGTGGTTGGGGGAGCATATGGAAGGATTTGGCAGTAAACAGTGAGAGGGATTGGTGGTTATCCAGTTAGGTGGCTACCCAATTTCTTGTCTTGAAAGAATTAAAAGACATTCAAAAGTTTTGAGGTTTAACTACATGAAAATTGCTATATTTATTGAGAAACTGACAGTTTGTAAAGGCTGGTGTCCAACACAACTTTTGCTAGTGTTTCTAATTCCAAAATTACAAGCCCATAATAGCTGATGTTATTATGTATCATATTTTAAAATGCATCTTGTATTTTGAAAACATTTCATTATGCCTAGCACAATGGAGCCAAACCCAAAAAATTATTCTTTTTACAATATTAATTGCAACATAAATAACATTTATGCATGTGGTCAGAAATACAGTTTTGTGAGAAGGTAACAACTCGATCACATTATGTTGCCTGCAAGCTTAGAATAAACTGATGAACCCACTAACGTAGGAGGGACCAAGTGAATTCCTGAGTCAACAGCAGAGCAGTAGCTGAGGGAATGATTCAAAAAATAAAAACCTCAAGTGACTTAGCTAAAGAGCACTTCTAACCCAAAAGAAGACTTTGTAGGCTTTGTCATGGTCTCCCTGTCCCTACAGGCACCAATACTGTTCTGGCAGATGCTCTTCTTGGTCATATCAGTGGCATATAGTAATTAGCTTTTCCTGATTTTTTTTATTTTTTGTCAGATGTAGAGACTTAAAAAGGCATGGTATACATGAGTTAAATACATCATTGTTGCTTGCTCCTTTGTTTTTCAGTGCTGTGTTTCTTAAGTATTCTGAACACATCGAGCCAAACGCTGGCAGAGAAGGCAACAGCATCCAGCTCCAGCAGTCAAGGTGTAGCAATACGTACAGTAGACAAATATTTGTGTGAAATTCACCTTGGTTTTGATGTTTGCTTTGCTGTGAGAGCAGGACTGAAGGAAAAAGGAAATAGCCAAGCAAGTTACAGATTTTGGGGATTCAAGAGGAAAGGAGACCCCAGGATTCCTGTTTCTGTAATTCTTGAATCTGCCATGGGTGCAAGGTGATACAGGTGGATGGGAGGACAATTTTTGCAGCAAGCAGTCTTCTCTCAGTCCTCATCCTGAAAACAAGGAAAGAGTGAGCCAATGGCTTTGCTGAAGTGACACCTTTGGGAGCTTCTGAGGAGGATAAATGATGTTCCCAAGGAGTTGCCCTTGCCATTCTTCTGCTTTGGGGCTTCACTATCATTCCTCTGGTGTTGTGGCTCCCCTCTGTGACTCACAGCAGAGGGCACCATATGGTCCCATAATTATTTAATTCCTTCATTACACGTGGCACTAATATCATCGATAATATCGGCATAAATTTGGGAGAATGATGTATGAACTACCTGACAGTACTGTCCTACTAGAGAGGAACCTTATGATTCAGGGTACCTTAATCTGTTCTCACCTTTAAGTTTTTTGTTATGATGAATCTAGATACTTCATTAAATTCATACCTGACTTGCACTAATATAAATGAAATCAAGTTAATATTTTAACCTGTAATTTTTTATCTGAGGAATCAAACTGGATAAAAAATTATATGATACTATTTGAAGCTCAGGCCTATTCAAGCCTAATTCATTATACCAGTGGCATTGTTTCTAGGTCCATATTTATTAATGTTGCCACTATATTTTTACTCTCTATATTGCAAACAAAAGTTAAGATGAAAGAAAATCCCAAATAGAAATATATAACTACATCTTATTTAGACCAGAATATTTTTTTATTTCTGTTACCTGGCAGTTCATAGGAAACCACAATTTTCACCTGCTTATCTTTTATTGCAGTCTAGCTGCATAGCACTGGAACAACACTGAGATACTTGTCAATGAACCCAAAGCCAGGAGTGTTTGCTTGTTTAAACAAGGCACATGGCCCCACTAAGAACATAAAGTGAGCAGCACCTGGAACTCAGTCATGATGCTTTTTCGCAGCTTCGATTACCTGTTCTGGACAGTGATGACATGCTAGCATCACACTGGGTTACAATTACAAACCTGCTTCTCCTCTTAGCTGTTTTTAAATAGTGACATTCAGTTGATCTGAATACAACTGTTTCTCTTTTACCCCTGAGAATGAAAAGACCCTCCATGAATAAAATGCTATTTTATTTTACAAAATTATAATTATTCATAATATAAATGCATTCTGCATTTAGAGTACGTACTTACGCCTAAGGTGTCTGATCCATTAAAATGGCCAGATTCTGGGTCACACAGAAGGTAGTAGATATTATTATAGGCAAAACTATTATTCTGAAAAAAGAAGGTTGTCTGAAAAAAGAAGATTCTCCTTAAATTTTGCCAAACTTTAAACCTTTGATCTAAAAATGTGCATGGCAGGTGTTTGCTTCAGGCTGAATTTGTTTGGATAGCCCAAGCAGTTTGCTTTCTTTTTTTGAGGAATTCTAGGCAAAATACATTACTGTGCTTCTGTAACCAAATTATATCGGTATTTCCTTTACTAGATGCACTTTGCAAAGGGGACTCACATTTCAGAGGGGACAACATTTCTCTGTGTGATATGCCTTTTTCATAAAAATATTCTGGTAAAAACTGTAAGTCTTTGGAAAATTATTGTCTGCATATAGTCGATAGCAAATGTTTCCATTTTTATAATTTTTTTTTAACCATATTGTCCTCTGTAAACATTCTTGGTCTTCTCAGTGGTCCTACAGTTGTTCAGATTCTGTAACAATATTCCTAAGCAAGTAAGAATGCTTATTGCTGTGTAACTCTACCCTGTACATAAACCACCTTCACAAAGTGGTTTGTCACACATTAGATCAGGAATACAGCACTGAAACTTGATTGTTGTCTATAATGTTTCTTATTTTGGTCTTGGATGAAATTCATTACTGACAGCAATGTGCCTATCTGTGTACCAGCAAAAACACCCACATATTGGTGCACAGAAAACCTGGACAAACAAATCTTTGCAAAAATTGGATGGTTTATTTGGATCAAACTGTGAAGTCTGTGCTAAGGATGCCAACTTATGATTAAGAAATCCAATTGTTAATCAAAACTGGTGTATTTCTAACCATTAGAGTTTAATCTAGGTTTTCCACAGCTATGCTAGAGTACAATAACTTCAAACAAGGAGATCCAAACCTAGACCACAACACGGAACATCCTTTCCCAGTGCAATAATATTTTACCAGAAGAAAAACTGGTTTTCCGTTTTCTTTCAAGTACCAACTGAAATTTCCTTTTCCTTTCTTGATTTTTCTTTCAGAAATAGCCTGAAAAGGATGAACCAAACTCAGCCACATGGCTCAAGGAGTGGGAATTTCTCTGATTACAGACTTTGAAGCATAGCTGTGATGAAAAAAGGGTGATTCCAGACTAAAAAAACCAATCCAAGCAAATGCAAATTGAAACATTTAAAAGAATGAATAGATGAAAATGATGCAGTTACATTAGGTATACAGAGCTTCTTACCAAGTGATTAAAACTATTTGTGGATATTAAAATGAAGAAATGGACTAAGCATCAGCAAGAATGGAAAAATACACTTAGCTGAGGCAGATGAGAGGAACAGATGGGCAGAGCACTTCCAAGAAGTCTCACTAGACTCAGCCCACTATCTAGATAATATTTTGATGAAATGTTATGAACCTAAGCTATTTAACATTAACAATAACTAATTGAGATGTCAGCAATAAACACAGCAATCCAGAAGCTAAAAAATGTCAAAGCAGAGAGCAAAGATCATTATCACAGAGAATAATATTATACAGTACGATATATCCAGGATACAATATTTAAACTCATCTGAAAAAAAAAATCTTTCCTGTCCCTCCTGCAACAGAAATAATTTGCAAATATTATACAGGATGTAAGATGATGTTGGGCAGAAATCTTAGTAAACAATAGGCCAGATTCAGCTGAGGTGAACATGAGTGAACTAGAGGTGGTTATGGTAAATACCATCATGAAAGTGCATCATCAGTTCTCAAAAATAGTTGGAAAGCTTATGTACATGTGCAGTCATATACTGAGCATGAAATCAGGTTCACTCCTTGAAGAAGGCATAGAATGGAAGACAAAATACACTTTAATATCAAGACTTTTGGATATAACCCTACAGAAATGTATTATGTTCATGCCTCTGCTCTGGCATGTCAACTAAATAATTTAAATTCAGCTTTCCAGAGATAACTGATAATTTCATCCTCTTTTTTTGTTGTAATTGGTTTTGGGAATCCGATTTAAATCTTCAGTTTTTAGAGATAATTGGCAATGGCCAAATTTCAACTGAAAGTAGCAGGGAGATTTGGAATCGTAGGGTGCCATGAAGAAAGCATGTTGCTGACATTAATATTTACAGGGATAGATCTTTAAGCAACTCATTGCTATGTTAAGCAGCTAAACCCACAGTTATTTTATGGTATTGACAGTACAGGAAACCAGGATTATTTTGCTGACTTGTTTTATTAAAACACAACTCTGTTTTACATTCAGTGACTATAACCCTTTTAATTCCACTCCTGATTGACATTGATATAACTGACCTGGATTCTACATAACATCATTCTGTAATTCTGCAGTAGTCTCCCTTGAGACACCAGTTTATTACAAAATGTAGCAGACCAAAATGCAGCTAACAGGACAAGCACTAGCTACTACTCACTGCTATCAGTAGTAGCCTACTACAGTTTCCAGATCTAAGCAAATCAGCGTTACATGTTGAACAGTGACTAATGTGTCACTTCTAAATCGACACGTTCTCTATTGCCTACGATGCTAATCTGATATCAGAGGATCCAGTGTGTGTGTCATATTAATTCAGCAGTGCACAGTGAATGCCAAGTTCTATGTAAATGACATAAGCCTTATCAGTTCCATTCATTGTTACAACTCAAACAACGGCAATTACAACAACTCTACAGGTTTTGGCACTGCAAGAATGGCAGATTTATTAGCAAAATCCAGTTAATATTTATCTTTTTATACTATTCCACTACCAAGTTACACCTGTACAATATACAAAGCTCCTAGGTAATGAGATACTTCTTTATTGTCAAATCTGCTCCACAGACTGCTGGTAAAGATTACATAGTTCATTTAAATAAAGCTCTTTTGTCAACAGGCCGGATATACTTTAAAAATGAGTAAAAGCCTCATGACAAAACCAAATCTCAGCTGAAGTGCAAGTATACATGAAAAGATGCACTTGTTTTTTTGACCTTATTCCAACTGTTAATGCTTTAGTAAGCAGATTAGCAGTACTACATTTTAAAAAAGGAAAAATTTATTTCAAGATCCACTGAAAAACAAGCTAAGAAAAGTCTGAAAAATCAGAGTACAATCTTCTACTAGAAATATTGGTGAATGCAGACAAAAACATTGACTAATGGAGGAAGAAAAAAATGAGAGTGGTGTTTTGATCTTTAACTGCTGTTGAGAAAAATGAAGAAAACAGACAACAGAGTAAGATCCAGGTTTTTTTCTGTTTATTGTGGCTAGTACTGAAATACCAATATGAGGATTGAAAGTGTGCTTTCTTTATAAGATTCCTAAAAATGTAGCCTAGAGTTTGATACTGAGTAGATGTAGAAAATGTGTGATGTTATTCTTTCCTCAAAGATTTCTCTACTTGCCAGTTTGTACTGCTAGAGAAGGAAAATATATCTTCACTTATCATCTCTTTATATAATTTAGCAACACTTAGAATCAAATACTGTTATTTCATCCCCAGGAGCCTGAAGCAATGAATGGAAACTTCTCAAAAAAGTGAAGATAATTGCACTTACTACAAACCAAAGGTTTTATTTTTAAAAACTCTTTAATTTTTCTTATTCTTTTTCTTTTTTTTTTTTTTTGTCTCCTAAACTCTGATCTGCAGAAGCCTACAACTTTTTCCAACTTTCATTTGGTATTTGCACAGAACCATTAGAGGAATATGTCAGATATCACAAGCTGAAGTGTCAAAACACTGCAAGTAAAGAAGATTGTTCCAAAGAAATTTCTGACCTTGCCATTAATTTCTTCTGTTAAATGGCCATAATCCCTAATCATTCCTTTTACAGATTCTGCTGCTTACTCTGCAGATATAGCACAACAAAATACCATATCTCATCCTCTGTCCCCTCCTAAAGGATTTTTGGAGTATAATTGTTAACACATTTTTCAAAAAGTAAACTAGGGCCCTTTTGGCACGTAGTGATGTTGACAAATTTTTTCATTAGCTTATCATTTTAAAACTAAAACTAATAAACAAACTTTAATAAGAATATATTACACTACTTCCCCAAACAATTTAATGCTGAGGTCTAAGATCAGCTTCATCTTTGTGAAAGGTGAATTTTTGCCTTCTTTGCTACCTTTGAAACACACAAAGATTAATTATCAAAATGTACTTCATTTGTAGATCTAGCAGAATACAGAGATAGCACCCTGCCTGTCTCGACTAAGGCACATCAAATATTATGATGATAAGCATTTATATTCAGCTGTTGCTTCCGATTCCTATAAAGTATCTCCTGATCACTGCAGAAAAGTAAAATGAAATTCAAAAGAACACATTTTATCTTTATCCGGATGACACATACATTTTTTAGTTATCCCTTACAACTTCATGAAAATTCAAGGATGGTAAATCAAGCCCATCTTGCTCTCTGTCCAGAAGTGAGCCTGTTGTCACCAGAGAGTACTGCCATTCCATTTGTGTTTCTGGCAGTGATGTCAGTCACCAGTCTGCCCTAGGTTTAGTGCAGCAGGACCATGCATTGCAATAACCCAGACCATACACCAGGCCTCTCTGCAGTTGCACATGTCCCTGGATGCTTGGCTGAATCCCCACCAGCATCCCTTTATCCATGATGCAAAATTAACTCCTGGTTAACCATTTCAGGAATGACATGGCCGTCGGTTGCACAGGGATCTCCGATGTGTTTGCACAATACACCGCCCAGACAGCAAAAGCAGCTGGGGACTGGGGATTCTGTAGGGCCAACCTGAGCACAGAGAGGTAAGTGTGCTTCCTGGAAGGCAATGAATCAATCAGGAGAACAGCTGGCCAATTAATATGTGCATAACTTCTTGCCAGATGTTACCTTTGTGCTGATGGCTGATTGCATCTTAGAGATGCACATTGTTTCTCAGCCCCTGGGGCGACTTTCGTATCGTTAAATAAAAGGAGCCAGGAACTCCTCTGTGGCAGTAAGGCTGAGAGGTGCAGGCAGGTTTTGTTCACACTCTGTAGTCCACTGCCACTTCTCAGCCTTGTGTGATGACCTCACTGCCCAAAGACACACACAGTATTTTAGGGGCAGAGGGGTTAACAGCTGAATGACTGAATTAATGAGCTTCGGCCTATGGAGATGAAACACTGACTAGGCATTGCATACCCTTGGACATGGCAAAACCTCTTGGGACAGTGGTGGAGTACTGTATTGTGTTGAGGGAACTAAACTGGTGCTGTCCTGTTCATGTTCTCTGCTTGAAGCAGAGCCTGATGCATGCTGTTCCTCACACTCTGTTAGGTTTTCTCTTGGAGAGTGCTGACTAGCACAGGTCAAAACAGCACCATGTGGTACCATAAATATGCAGCACGGAGTGCTAGGTCAAGCTAGATCCCTAATCCTCTTTTATTTTGCAGACCAGATATAGCCTTCACAGCCAAGAGTATAGTGAGCTTCCTTTTGAAATTGTCTTGCAAAAAGCCAGATAAACACATGCTCTTTATAAACAATAAGCACTGAATTCATAAATAATAAGAATTAATGGGCAGGAAGGGATTAGGAATGGATTGTGAAGGCTGAAGAGGGTCTAACTTCAACAAAAAGGGGAATAATAGGGAAAACTTATGTGACTACAAGGTCTTATGGTGGATCAGGTTAAGACTTATGCTGTGAAGGGAAAAAGGGGTATCTTGAGAGTCATAACTGAAGTCTTTAAGTGATCAACTAACTTGAGTTTGACATCATTCGTCTGATCAAACACCTTTTTTTTCTTATCTACAACCACTGATTAGATTTCATAAGTCTTATGAAAATTCTTCATCCTAGTTACCCTCTTCCTGACTTTGAGTCTAGAACTAATTTACATTTTTAGGCTAAACAGTTGTTTTCCTTCTTGCTTGCCTCAGAAGTAAGAATAAAGTGACTGAGTGTCCTTTCCTGCTTACTAAACATGAGAATCTTTTGCGGTTTACAAAGACTCAGATTCCAATACCCACCACATCTACACCTTAGCCTCTTGGTACAGTCATTTGTTCTGTGTGATTCTTGGTTGTATTCTCACAGAGACCTCTAAAGAGTTACTTAATTACCTGATCTGAGAACAAAGCACTCAGACAGACAGTCCTGTATTTTCCCATCCCCATTATCTGCCTGTCTTCAGAAAGGATGGATATTGTATTGCAAAAATTAATATTACAGGGAAGGCAGAAATTAAAATGGCATTATATAGAATATAGTTTACAATTAGTTAGATACTTAGCTTCAGTCTGTCATAATATGTATTACATTAACTAGCCATCAAGATAATTGGAATTAAATATTTCAGGCCTTGCCAGAACCCTTCGTCCTCAGAAGGGCTTAGGCATTCAGCCACATTTCTGCAGGAAGCACAATGTGAGCAGAAGGAAAAGGCTAAATGAAGTAATACACTGTCAATAATTAAATCCCTCAGTAGCTACTCTAAGTCATTCATACAAAAGGATTACATTATAAGAAACCCCACAGGTGTGATGTAGGTTAGGACCTAATGTAAAGGAGAAGATTGAATAGTATTCCATAAGCATTGTTCCACTGTAGATCCTTCTTAAAGTTCTGAAAAGAAGAAAGATGAAGAAAGAGGAGAAAATTAAGAACAAGAACCAGAAGGACAAGAAATAAGAAAGCATGTGTCCGAGAAGGCAGGAATTAGAATTCTTCACCTTGCAGGTCTATTTCAATCTACAATATTCCCACCTTAATATTTCATTCAAAGCCCCAAACTAAATATGGAAAAAATACTGTTGGAAAAACTCCCAACTACATTATTTGTGGTAAGTTTTCAAAGTGTTTGAGCAAACAAACAAACAAACAAACAAAAAGGTTTCTTAACTAGTGTTGTTCTAGCTGCTCTTCTGTACTCCACAATACCTTCCAGCCTTCAAATTTAGAGAGCTCAGTCAGGTAAGCAAGTTTGCTATTGCACTTGCAGTCTAAATTTCAAAGCTTAGTCTATGTCTCTTCTGGTGTGTTCTTGTTGTACTGGGTTTGCATGGCCAAGTTTTGGTAGCAAGTTTTGGTAGGACTGGCTTCTGTAAGAAGCTTTCCCATGTCCAGCAGAATTTCCAGAGAAGAGAGGAATGAGTGTATGAGAGAAGAACAGCCCTGCATACACCATGGTCCTTGCAGAAGGAGTGGGAGGAGATGCTCCAGAAGCTACAGCTGAGGCTCCGCTGCAGCCCATGGTGCAGATCATGGTGAGGCAGATGTGGCCCTACAGCCCATGGAGGACCACAGAGATGCAGAGATCCTCCTGCAGCCCCTGGAGGAGACCACACCAGAGCAGATGGGTGCCTGAGAGGAAGCTGTGAACCTGTGGGTGACTCATGCTGGAGCAGGATCCTGGCAGGGATTTGCAGACCCGTGGAGAGAGGAGCCCATGCAGGAGAAGATTTCCTGGCAGGACCTGTGACCCTGTGGGGGACCCACACTGGAGCAGGCTGTGCCTGAATGACTGTACCCATGGAAAAAAATGACACACATTGGACCAGTTAGTGAAGAACTGTTGTCCTTGGGATGGACTCACGTCAGAGAAGTTCTTGGGGAACTTTCTCCTGTGTGAAGGGTCCCACACCGGAGCAGGGGAAGAGTTCATCTCCCTGAGCAGTGATGAACTGACTAACCCCCATTCCCTGTCTGTGCTGTTGGTGCAGAGGAGGAGGAGCTGGGAAAGAGGGAGGGATGGGTGGAAGGTGGTTTTGCTTCTCATTGTCCTGCTCCATTCAAATGGACATGGGCCATACAAGAAGGCTGATAATGATATATTGCACTGGTAACTAGCACTGAGTCAACTCCAACAGTGTAGGTTTCAACAGTGCTTTAGCCAAGGAGAGCTAAATTTTTAGCCAAGGAGACACTAACTAGAGCATTTCACTATTTTTTCTCTTTGTTTAGTCTTCTCATTGCTCAAAATGTTTTTTTAACAGTTCTCCATGCTTTTACTTCTTAACTTTTCCTCAAGCTGAATTCTGTTGTTTCCATTCATGTATCATATTTCCCTTGCTTTTCCTCTTCAACAGCATGCAGAGATTGGCAGCCATCAATTAGATTGTAGTACCATTGTAAATTATTTATTATATTTCATAATGATAAAGCAGCACTTGATCTTGCAGTAAGATAAGGTCTCCGGTATGGTGCCTGATAAAAACTTCAATCACAGGACCATATTCTGCTTGTCACTGAAAAAAATTCAATGCAAAAGCTAAATAAGTCTTCATTTCCTGATACATTAAGAAGTTTCCAGTTACTTCACCCATTTCTTAAGATAAAAAAAATATTAGCTGTTGGCATTCCTGTTTCTTGCATGTAGCAAGAGTAACATTCACCTGCTCATTTTTCAGCTTCAGGCTATCCATGCTATGTGGCACTCCCATGTCCCCTCATCTGGAGGACCCATAGAAACACAACACATTTTCCTCCCCTTTTTCATGCAGCCATTTCCAGCACAGTGAAATTCAGGGCCCTCATACAGGTGATGTGCATGTGGGTCTTGGCCTGCTGCTGCGTGGGGAAATAGCCAGGATGTGCACCCACAAATCAGAGCTGGGTGTGTCCTTGCTCCAGAGGACAGATAAAGCCTGAGACAAGCACAGCTCAATCTTCTGTTTTACACCCTGCTTTGAGGGGCAAAGGGGCACAGAGTGACATCAAAGACAACAGCCATACTTTCAATTTATGAGAATAGTAAGAACCCAAAAGCAACAACATTACTAAAATTAAGAGCAATTAAAGTCAAATTTGCTCAGCATCTGCAATGGCCCCTAGGATTTGTCATTTTTATACTGCAGCAAGGAATCTGAAAGTCCTGGGAGGCCAGGCTCTAGCCCAGATAGATCCAGGTCTCATCCCTGAGCACCACAACAGGGAGCCTATTAACACTGACAAGGCTGACTGCCCTGAAATTGCAGACTTTTAAAACACTGACATTCCTGGCCCCAGTGGCACAAGGGCCCAGGACTTGTGCCCCAGTTTTTGGGCAACACCTCAGGACCTCTGGGTGTCAAGTGTCTGGTTCTGCTGTCAGCCACCAGAGTCCCTGCTGCAGAACTGAGACTACAGCCCCTATTTTGGGGGACCACACAGGCACAGTCATGCTGCTGAGACTGATGGCAGTCTTTCTGGCAGTCTCTCTGGACACAGACCCCAGACGAGCAAGACCCCAGGCATCTCTTTCCAACTCTGAGCAAGGTAGCACTGAAAACTCAGTTTCTGTCATTGAGAAATTGATTGAACCCAAGATGTTAAATAGCCACCTTGGTTTCTGTTTCAATATTTTTGCTGACAGATTTTCACTTGTTTGTTATTATTACTTAGGTGTGTTTCTTAAAATCATCTTTCTCATCAAAAGGGCTTTATATATGCACCAATATCAGCCTTTAATTGACAGGTATTATATTTACAAGGCAAATATGTTAAATAGAAGGCATTAAAACAAATAGATCTGAGTAAAATGATTGAACACTGCCTTCAAAGATGTATGTGTTTCATGGACTTCATCTTAAAATTGGTGTCTATGTTCTTTCTTCTTCTTAGCAAGGAGTATGACTGTATAGTCAACTCTTCCTAACTCATGGAACATTCTCCAGAACTGATCAAAATTCAAGTGCATATGAAAATAAAGAAGTCTTTTCTAGAATGTTAGCTTCAGATTGATTTTCACTAGGTTTATCAAGAACTTTGGGTTTTATAAACCTTCTTTTAAATGTGATTTCTAAAAATCCTTTCAAACAACAGTTTTCCTAGGTAAAAGCTGGTAGCAGTAATAAATAAATAAGGGAGAATACACATCTTTGGTTAAACTATTTTAACGAGGAGACACTTAAACCATTAATGACCTGAGTCAGTGACTTTAGTAACCATGAGTTAGTTGACAGGTTCCACCTACCTTGATTTCCAAGATTCTTAACAGCCACAATTACACAAATAGATTCAGTATTATGTTCCTGATTACCAGATAAATGAAAGATGCAAAAAGGTATCTAGTTAATGCCTTTATAATCACACACAATTACCTTAAAAGGATAATAAAAAGGAAAGAAAAATGTTCAGAAGTTAGGAAATGCCAGACTCACAGTTGCTTTTGCAATGTTAATTTAAGACCCTATGCATTATGACACAGCCTGATTTATATAGTTCATAGTCCTTTTCATATCTCTTTCAAAGCAGTGAGTGGACTCACATTGTGAACAGATCAACATGTGGAGTGAAACAGAGTGTTTCCGGGGGAGACTATTTCTGCAGTGCAACAATATTCCGTGTGAGACAGAGCTGAAACAGTACCCCAAAGATTTTCATAGAAGTTGTTGAGAACATATGACAGCTGATATTTAGGCATCTTTAATTTCTTCTCAGCCTCTGAAAGCAGAGTGGGCCTAATAGCTTTGCATCTTCTTTCATGTTCTTCCATTTCTCCGTAGACTGACTCAGGTTTAATGAAGAACTTCAGCTTCTCCCTGGACTGCTCTTGTGTCACATCTTGTGGCATATTATACATAACTTCACCTTTTCTGAAAATCTACTCGGGTGGATCTACGTGAAACTGAAATACAGCCATATGTAGTATTAACCACCAGTTAAGTCCAGAAGGTCCCTGATGAGATCCAGAGGACAGAAATCCATGGTCAGGTGCTGTGTAGGGTGGGCAAGCCAGTAGAACTGACAAAGCCACCTTGGCATGGTAGAAACCAAGAAAAAGGACCATTTGGCCTTGAGCCCAAGGAGGTCTCCATGGTCTCATTTTTTTAGCCTTTTCCTAATGTGTGAAGTGCCTTAAAAGCAGTGCTGTCAGTCCTTGTTGTAGCCAATGCTGAAAAATGGAAAGCATAAATGTCAGAAGCTGAATTTTCTGGGTTTGGTGATTTTTTCTATATCTGTTTTTCTTCTACTTTTTAGGACACAGGTTCAGCTTCTAGCAACGGAAGTAACAATAATTATCTTAATTAATCATCTTGATCAGTTTTCTCTTTCTGCAGAAAGGCAAAGAAAGCAAAAACCTGCACACATCACATGCTTCTAGCTTTCTTTTGGAAGAAAATTTGGAAATTTTTGGAAAATTTTGGAAAATTTTGTATTTTGCAGGAAGGAGAGAAATATTGCACTTCAAAAGCTTCCCAATTTGGAAGATCAGGAGAGCAAGGCTGCAGAGCGCACAACAGGTACGTTTAATGTCAGCAGAGACAGAATAACCGCATCCTAGATAAAAAAATTGTTACTTCTTTTTCAAGTTAAAGACTAGGTTGACTAGCACACCAACTGTTTTGCACTCCTCTAATACAAAAAAGTGCTTATTTGGATGCTTTATACTATTCCAGAGTTTGGAAAAGCAATAAAGAGTATATCAATACATTTAGCTTTACAAGTTGTTTTTTTTTTAAAAACCCAATACATAAAACCATACTGCAATCACTTTTCTTTAGCATATCTTCAAGTATTTCATTCAAAAGTTTCAAGGCTCCTTAACCCTAATCCTTTCTGAGGTCAATCATATGTGCTATATAGAATAAAATATTACTATTTTTTTTCTATTACCTGAAATATTTACATAAAATAAATCCACTGTAAGTCCAAATCAAGAATAAAATTACCTGCTCTGTGTCAAAACAATCTCATATAAGTCAACCACTTTTAAATAAATACAAAAGTCTTATCTTGAGTGGAGGCTAGGCAACAGAAAATAAAATTTAATTGCAAAGTCAATTATCTTGCTATAGATAGCAAAGAAATAGAGAAATTTAAAATACATACTGAAAACCCTTATAGGTACAAAGCTTTGAACTTGGTCAATAGTCTAGGAAAGCCAGGTTTTGGCAATTACACAATACCTAAAGGGTTGATAACTAAAAACTGCATGTTGTGGGACACAGGAAGATTTATAATACAGAACTCACTGGAATACAGTCACTGGGAATGTAGAAGTATTTAATTGTATTATATAATCTGATAAATATTTATTGTATAGTTCAAGAATGCATCTTAATAAGAGTTTAAGACTCTCCTAATTCACATTCCCCAGGAGAGTAGGCATGTTTGTTACCAGTGGCTTTTCACTGCAGGGCATAGCTTTTTAGGTAAAAAAAAAAAGAAAGAAAACCCCAACAATACCTTTTCTCCCCAAAACTGAAAAAGAACAGCTTCACAGGCATTAAAAAAGCTAAAATAGTAAAATACAAGGTAGGATCGTACAGTGATTTTTATTTTGGCTAGATATAAGACTGTAAATAAGACTGTAAATACAATAACTGAGAGTTAACATCTGTTTATGGTACTACTACATCTAGTAATCTGATTATCGTGCTGCCTGTAGGAAATGAAACAATTGTATTTGCATGCCTACAGCTCAAGTCTGCTCGATTTCCTGTGGATCATCTATGTACACCTAGACAGGTGTGTTGCCCTCAGGCTATTTTTACTACGTAACATCTGAAATCACAACTGTGAACCAGTTCTGCAGGTGGGAATTTTCCCAACAGTGTATTTACATTTGAATTTGAAAAGTTCTGTGCAGGTTTAAGGAAGAACGAAGCACTTACTGAACAACCTTGGCCACTGGTTTTAGAGTTGCCTTCCTTACTGGGACCCATACTAATAATCCAGTCTTTCAGAAAGGCTTATTTTTATCAGGAAATAATTTGGGCTACTGTTATCTAGGTGCTTAAATATAAAGGTTTAGGTACCTTGCATGAGGCACTGGAGTTCAAAGGCTTTGCACAACACCTAAATTAAACAGCATTGCTACAAACATGTAAGAACAGGGACTGCAACATCTCAAAAGAAAAACTGCACCCACACTTCCGGGGGCTACATTACTCAGAGCTTAACTTCAGAACTCCCCTTGCACGTTTAAGAAATTACTGCTCGAGGGACAGTGTGAAGTACTTATGTGCACAAAAATTATCTTCAATCCAGTATAATTTTCTTATCTGTCAGAATTTTTAACTATTCCTTTTCATTGCTTCAGAAAAAAAAAAAAAAAAAAAAGAAAAACCCAACGTTTTTCTAATGGGCCACTGATCAGAACTGTTATTCTGATGGTGAAATCCCAAAGGGAAGCATGTTTCAAATATGAAGTATTCCCTCCAGAGTCCCTGGCAGTCATAGAAAGAAGAACTTCTTGATGTATAAAGACGGTGTCACCACTGTCAGAGAATACTACAGCAGGAAATGAACCACAAATAAAAGCAATGTCTTTCTGCCTAGGAATCAAAATAGTTGTTTTTTAACCTACAATAATTTTAGAGAATAGAATTCTAATGAATGCTTGCACACATTATGAGAAAAAAAGCCACTTGTATGTAGTGTTTTTCAAATGTGTATATACTTGGGCTAATACTCAAGCAGATAATTTAAAGAGGACAAGGTTGTACACAACATATAGAGAAGGTCCCCATCAAGAAATCAAAACATCATTTTACAGAAGGTAAAATAATGTACAGTTCAAAGCCAACCTCACTTTTCCAACAAATGGAGCCATAAATGCAATTTTCTGTCCTTTGCTCTGAAGAATTAATTTTAAGGTATTCATATTTTTCTTCAAGTACATCTTAAGTCTCAATTAAACCCCAAAAAGCTACAATAAAGTAACATTAAGAGCCAACTTAAACCCATCATAGCAAGGAGATTCAGTCTTAGGCTAAAAATTTTGTCTCACTCTCCATCTTTAAATCACTCTGTTTTGGTTAGGAATTGTATGGCCTGGAGAAGTGTGTGATTTTTCATACTGCATAGTACGTATGTTCCAGCACTTAGGTTAAAGGAAAGTCAGAATTTTTAGCCTTAACTCTGAATTTCTTTACCTTTGAAGGCTTAACTGAAGCATCTATAATCAGTTTAACACGAGTTTTTGACATTTAAATCTTTTCACCTTGGAATAGAAGGTGGAATTTCGAAAGCTCCTATTTTGCTGTGTACTTCAACAGTGCTTTCTAAATTTAAAGGATTGAGCACCACTTACTACTCAGACTGAATATATGCATTTTTAAATGGCACTTAGACATGAGTGGCTTAAATGTGGTAAAAAAGGCTTACACATTGCCAATATAAGTTACAAATTCAAACATTCGGGCATGAAAATCCTTTCCCTAAGTTGTTTTCAAGCTTCATCCTTTTTTTTCTGTAATAACTAAAGCAAAGCCACAGTAGCTGCAGCCATTTGCATCTAAGGAAGAGATGTTTTGCTTTGGTGATATAGTTAATGAGTCTAAAAATATTCAGTATAATAATTCTGTCAAAGCCCCCACAGTCTCCTCAATGAGCAGAAGCCTGCAGGATTCCAATGGGGAGCCAAGTAATGAGCTCTCAGCATTCGCTCCCACACCGTCCAGACGAAATATACTCGGGCCTCCACGGTTCCACATCATTAGCAACATGAAACAAAGACACATGCTTGACTTTAATAAGCGACTAAAGTTGCTGGCTTATTAGGCTGTCACTGCACATAAACTCTATTTCAGTGTGACAAAACAGTTCCCTGCAAAAACAACAACAAAATAAAATAATCTAAAAGAAAACAAAACAACAACCAAGGAAAAAAAAAAACCAAACAAAAACCAAAAAACAAGAAGAAAAACAAAAAGAAGGGAATGCTTTTCCAAGCAGAGATTGGTATAATTTAGTGCAGTAAGTGATTGAACAGAGTTGAACGGAGGCACACGGGAAGTGATGGGTTTCTGACACCGACTCTCGCGGGCACGCCGCAGACCGCGGTTTCACTGCTGGAGACGACGGATACGGTGGGCTGCAGTGATCAGGCTATGGGCATATGTGACTGAGTTTTAGTTGATATTCCTGCAAGACAGGAAGTGAAGAAGCTTATTTCCCACTGGGAAAAGGTTCAGGCATGATTAACTTGGGCATGACCAAATAGGTCAATGATATGACAATGTGTCTAGCACAATAATTAAGTGGAAAAACGTGTGTAATTTGTTTCTTCTTGTTCTTCACATACCAATAATGTATTAGCAAGGATACATTTAATATCTTTCATTATATAAAAATTGATAGCAACACAGTATGATAGCCTTCAGTCGAATATATTCCTTTAAATTATATTTATTACCTCAGCAAAATAGTTGCACCGATGAATACTCTTCAGTGTTTAAACTTTAATGTTTGACTTGCAGAGCTGCTGAGGAGCTTTTTAAATGTCAATTTTAACTAAAAGTATACTGACAGAGACAGAAAAAATCATAATATTTACATTTTAAAAACTATGGCCTTTGATCTTAAGTAAAACTCAGCTTTAGGGATGTGGAGGAAAGAACCCTCCTGTGCCACATGCGTATTCCCAATTTTAAACATTCTCCTGTTTCATATCAAGGTGTCACATGTGAAAAACTAGGGATTGAGGTTAACAGAAGGGTTCACTTATGCTGTAAGTCAACCAGCAGCTGGCTATAGCGCTCATCTGAAGGGTGAAGATCAAAGCTCAGGTTCTCTCTTCTGCATTAATTCAGAGCAGGCATTGATATTTTCATGCACTACAAAGTCACCAGTAGACCTTCAAGGGAAGAGAATGATAAAAATCTAGCCATACACATTCAATAGTGTGGCCTTAGAATACCTAGATTTTTTGAGACAGATGCTGAAGTCCCAGTTCCAAACTGGGTTTAACCAACTCAAGATGAGTAGAAATATCGTCCTAGGCTCAAAGAGAGTGTCCCTGTCAAAGCTTCTAAGTAAATCCCTATGAAGCATTCAATTCTGCAACCCCGCCATTTTTCAAAGGATAAGACTTCTTACACAGGTATGCTCAGCTTCTTTAAATATTTATTTCATTCAGAATACTTTTTACAGATATACTTTTCTTTCTGAGCTCATTCTCAAACCCTTTTGATAATGGTAACACACTTTCAGGAGAGAGCCATCTTAATATTACTGACATGTTTATACATAGTTCAGTGGGCATGTTTAGGAGAATAATACAGTGATTAAAGGGTAAGGTAAAGATCTATATTTGGGGGACAGTTCTGTAGCAGTGTTGTTAATTTCTTTGGTTTGTTTGGAAAATGTTTAAGAAGAAGGGGTTTTGTAGGCATTGGAATAGCTACTTTACAATTCCAGTGGAGGTGTCACAATTTAAAAAGATCACAGAACAAAAGAGACAGAACCTCACTGTTGGCTTAACAGGCTGATCCATCAGAATTTCCAAGAGAAACAAAATAAGTTATCTGTTGACAATTTTAAAACAAAAGTGGTGGTTAATCACAGCTTTTATAAATGAGAGCTTGCAAGGATCAAAAGCCCAGAAAAAGAAAAGAAGCCATGAGTTGCTCTTTCATAAGTTCCTGACAAAACCCAGTTAATAGATAAATAACAATGAAGTGTACATTATGGCAAAAATTATAATCAGTTGCTAATTTCAGATGTCATCTCAGGATACTTCTACAGCCAGCAGTATGAGCAGGAAGCTACCTTCACCATGAAGTTCAGCAACAAAGTCTGGAACAGCCAGGCCCAAATCTGTACCACAACACAACTATGGGAACATAAACTTGGAATGCTGCAGTGAGCGTAGCAAGGAGGACACACATCAAGCACTCCATCATCATATACAACAATCACACGCAGCTGCCTTTCCCCAAAAGGCTGGGAAACACATAAAATTCACCTAGAACTTTCTCAGAGACTTGTCAAAAGAGGGACACAAGTGTATAGGTCCTGAAAAACTGAAGAGTCCTCAGTTATGCAAGCAAAAAGCCCTTGCTATAATCATGTCACAAGCAGCATGGACTTTGTAGTCAGACACAATCGATGTGGCAGATACAGTGCATGCAAGTAAAGCTAATAAATTTTGGAGAAATTTCAAAACTTTGTGGGCAATATTGCCTGTCAAAGAAAACATCCTTATGGAATCTTGCATCTATGTAGCTTTTACCTAGATCCAGCTAGTAAATGCTAAATACCAAAATACTGTCAGAGTTACCTTCACAAGTTCAATAAGCACAAAGCTGACCTGCGCAAGCTAGATAGGCTCATGTGTTTTTCTCAATAATCTCAGGCATTTTTTCTAATAATACAATTAATTTTGAACAGTTGAAAAGCTTCTTTAATTCGTATTAAATGGTAAATAAATACATGAAACAAAAATAAAACCCCCAAAATTTTCCTTCAGCAGTAATACACTCACGATCCATAACTAACAGGAAGACAAACAATCCATACTTGGCACAAAATACTGAAACTCTATTTATACCCTGGTTCCCAGTTGATTTAAAACTTCATTAGAAAATATACAACTGTTAGTGCAGAAAAATAGAAAAATCTCATGTAATAAGAGTAAATTATATATGAATGAGAGCCAGGCACCCTTTGACGCACTGCTGATAAAACCCCTGGCTTCAGGCATACTACTGAATTGGAAACCCTGTTGGGGTAGCACCCCACACAGAATAATGTAAGAATAAAATTATACTATAATAAATTCATCCTAGTGACAATTTTATGCACCATTCAATACTGTTAATTTAATAAAATACCCTTGCAGAGTAGCTGCCCCAGAGTGCATGTTCCAATACCAGACTCAAAGCAGCAGCTGGACTTCACTGAACTGATTGTCAGTCACTATTCACTGGCTGAGAGTACTTTAAGTGATCATGAGCAGTACTTTAGAAAATTACAACATTCTAGCTATAATTTGGTACTAGTACTGTCTTTCATTTAACTCTGTAAGGAAATTATGGCTGCAGGAATCTGGGTTCCCCACAGAGGTTCAGAGTAGCTAAAGATCTTTCAAGTACTATAGGAATTCTCTTTGTGGCTTGTTTGCTATACTTTGATCACCTTATATCTAAACAGAAGAAATGTATGAAGAAAGAAAGAGGAACATATTTTATCTTATGTACATTGATTCAGTATCTTTCATTAACTCCCTTTCATGCTCCTATGTGTTCCTCTATAGGTATGTCAGAAGAGTAACAGATTAAATAATTTTGCAAGGAGATGCAGTCTTATATCTTTCTTTGTGGTCACTGTTCTTCACAACATCTCCTTTCTGGGAAGGAAATACGTTCACAAAACATTGACTAAGGAAACCAAAGATAATCCCTTTTACAGGATGCTCCACACGGCAGTAGGGAGAGATCAATTATCCTAAGCTTTTGTTCCTTCCTATAAAAGAAAAAATGCAATTTGAAATATCTGGTGGGTATAGCATTTTCCAAATGGTAGAAAGGAATGTCAAGCCTCTTGATGAATGTCAAAATGAGAACATGACAGAAAGCTGGTTATCTGCATTCTACCTGTGTGTCTCTCACACCTGCTGTCCGACCCAAAGGCTGTCATTGCCACCTGCCTTCCCAGCACATTTGGGCAAATGTACCTATATTGGTACCCATGTATCTGGGTACAAACACACTGGCACTGGGGAGTGTGTGCACCATAAGTGCTTCAGAGACCTAAAAAGGGTGTGGCTGCCTTAGTTACTCTGGCATTTCGGACCATAGACAAACCTTGGCAGGACTAAACCAGCCAGGAGGGAAGTAAACTATGTTTAAAGAGTTAAGAAAGCATGCATATATAGAATTTCAGGTTGCTCTAGGAACCTATTAGAACAGACCAAACTCTTGTTGCATGAGCAATTGTTTTCAAAAATACACATATCAGTGGCATCACCAGGATACAACCCAATGCAAAACAATGCTTAGCTAGTGATTCCTCATGATAGAACAACTCGAATTTAAATCCCTTCCCCAGTTTTATGAAAATCCAAGAAACTCTCAGAAATGTCCATTCTTGTCCAAATAAAGAAAAAATAGTCTCTGATCATTCAACAGCATAATTTTTTCCTTGGTAACAACATTGGCAGATGGATGATTTAGTGTTAAAAATCCAAAAGCATATGTAAAACTCAAGTTGTCAGAGGGCTCTGGCACATGAAAAGGTTACCATGCATCAGCTGCCCTGTCATTTAGTCACTGTGCATTCTTTTACTCTGTAACGAATGTTCAATGTGAGGTAATTTAAGGCAGGCATAGAAATATCATGGTGGAGCTTAAAAGACTGTATAGACTTACAAACAGCAACACAAGACATGGCAGTTATGCCTCTAGTTAAATGGTTTGCATATCTGCATAAATTCTCTCAACCTATCCATGCTGCAGGTGCATCCACACCTGACTGGGAAATCATGCATCCCTCACTCATAGCAGGATAATTTACAGTACTGCTGTTACGTGCTGCTGTTTGCAGGACTGCACACAGACATCACCTTTCTGCAGCTGATGGACAATAATGTGTTTGTGTGTGAAAAATCAGGACTACTCTACTCTTGACAAAACCTGTCTTTGGTGGTTTGGCATTAAAACTTGTAATTTTGTACTAATCCTAGTGAGACAAAGAGGAAATATTGTCTGTAAACATTGTTCTGGAGTTGATAAAGAAGGCAATAGCTTAAGTTTCCAAAATATTTTGTTATTAATATTTTTCACCATGAAATCAACATTTATTAAAAGCAACAAAAATAGGTATTTGGTAGTTATTAAACATAAATGAAAGAACCTTTAAAATTTCAGTTTTCCACCAAAGGAATAGTCCTCCAAGTTTTCACTGTCTTATACTTTTGGGGTTTTTTTTTTTACATGAAAGTATTTCCAAAAGATATTTCTGCTTTCTCATTAAATTTTAATAATTTCTGAAACTTTTATTGTCTCTATTCTTATTGAATTACTTGCGACTTAGTACAGTGCATGAAAACATTGACATGAATATAAAGCATGTAATATATGTATAATATATTGAATATATAATGTCTTCTATATACATCATTGCACTATATTGTCTATGTCAAAACATGTTTTTCATATGGTGAAAAATATCAAAGTCAATGGCTCAAAAAAATTTCTTTCACAGAAAATTTGGAGATTTTTTCTATTTGGAGATTAACTATAATGTCAAGTATTTTTAAATTATTGCAATTTCCCGCTTCTAACCGAGTTTAGCAGACGATAATTTACACTTTCATGGTCCAATAATACATACTTTCATGGAAAAGAAGGTGCACCAGGCAAAATTGCCAGCTACAACAAACTCAGCCATATACTTCAGTACAAGAGGCTGCAATTTTTGCTCCCAACCAAGGGGCCTAATAAAATACAGACTACTGATGCACCTGGTGTCCAGAAAAAAAGCTTAAGGACACAACACTAATGTAGCAGATTGAAATCTTCCTTCACTGGGGCTAGACAATGAAAAAAATGACTGCCATCCAGTGTAAGAGAAGGAAAACACTGATCCCAAACCAAGGAGAAGGGATATTTCTTTGCCTTGTCAGCCCTGCTGTATGTAGCAGGAAAGATCCAAATTTACCCCTTGAATGACATGTAGCTATCAAGCAGCTCCAGCACTTTTCTCCTGTCGGAACTGTTCTTCATGGCCAGCACTATGCTGAGCTGGAAATTGCTGAGTAAAACAAATGGGCATCTGGGAGGAGAAGAGAGCCAGTGAGGGCTGCAAATCTCAATATTGTTTGGTTGTTTTGGAGCCCATCCAGCCACCTTAATCTGAGCTGTCCTGAAGTGCAGAGGTGAACCCACATGTTCTGAGGCTTGCAGACATACCTTAGTGCAAGGGTTGCTATGGTGAGAAAGACTGGACATCTCTGCACTAGGAGGAGGATCTCCTCAAGGGAAGAAAAGATTAAAATACATACAGTCTGCCATCTCCCTTGCAAAAGCATGGCAAACAGAAATCCACAAAGACTTATTGCAACATCTTCATTTAGATCCAAATTAAAGAGTTAAACTGAAGATAATGAAGATAGAAGAAGGTGAGATGACTATTGACAGTATTTTTTTTTTATCAACTGAAAGATAAATACAATGAATCCTCTGGCTTCTCTCGTCTTCCCTTCATTCTATTTTCACAGCAGTTCCTCTTTTTAGGCAAGGTGTTCAAAATATGTAAATAAAAGTAGTGCAATTACTGCTTAATTACTCTTTCTAGGAATAACAAGCAACTTGCAAAGACATTAAGATTTTCTGTCTAAAACCAAAGTAGTCCTGAATTTACACAAATCCTGCCCCTCAAATAAATGCTTGTAGTGATGTGAAGATTCAGAAAATGCTTCAACAGCAATAACTGGGATGGACGCTGTGTTGTAATAATTTGGATACACTTGACTAATGCAGTTATTCGCAATGAGGTTGGCACAGTGCCCAAAGCATTGAGCAAACAAATACAGCAAGACATTCAGTTTAACATCTCCCAACGCTGTGTTGAGGTCTTTGTTCGGTCCAGGGGTGTTGTGGACACTATAGCACACTCTGTCATCAAAAATTGCCAAAATATATTTGTATTTCTTTGTTAAATTCACTAGTGTGTTTTATGCAAAAAATGCTGGTGAGGCACAAGCATTTTTAATCAAATTAGTATGCAACATAAGGCAGCTGTGTATTCAAATGGGTTTTTAAGCAATTTGGTTGTTTTCTTTATAATAACAGGAAAGAACATTTTGATTTTGAAGGTGACAGAGGCAATATTACCAGAATTAAACAATCTGAATTAGCTTTTTCATGAAATGTAATATGTTTTATGCTTTTAGATGGGATGCTCCACTGCTTTCAGATGAGCCTTTCACTGTCACAGTCAATGGCCAGGAACAGAATAAGCTCTGGAGGTAGGATTATCCTCAAATTTAATTTTTTTTTTAGAAGAAGCTAATGGCAAATGTTTCTAGCGAACTTTAGGTGCATCTATGTTATAACTAGAGAACCAAAACAGGATATTAAAAGAAAATACAAGTATGAAATTAGTAAACAAAGTTTGACATTTTTCTTAGCCTGAATTTGATGTATGAAATGAATATAATCTCTAGAAGGCTTATATATATTTATAAATATATATTACACAATATGATATGATATATAGTTTTGTTTTCAGATACACATAGGAAAAATATAATAGAAATAATTTCCTTGTATAATATGCTGCCAAAGAAACATATCTTCCAAGCATTGACATATTAGCTTGTGTAGGATGATAGAGATTTCTGCATGGAATGAGTGTGAATTTGCTTTTGTTACATCTCAAATGTGGAAGTTTTTCTTTGTTCTACAAAACTTCAGTTTGAAGCAGATTCACGAAGGACACTAGTTGACTAATACTGCAAATAGTAATTCTCTGGAAAAAGAATGTAACAAGTAAGTATTTTGTATCATTCATTGACTTTGAGGTCAAATGTACTAAGCATAAATTGAAAAGTATATTTTTCACTTAACTTATACCAGCAAGGGATGTTCAGCAAATCAGGCTTGATTCCTTCTATCTGACACTTCATCGCAACACTCCCAGGTATCCAGAGGGTTTTCCAGTTGAACCTGTGCAAATCCATTTCTTTAGAGAAGCCCTCACAGAGGTGTCTCTGTAGGCTGTATGTTAGGCTCATGTACTGAGCTGGCCTAAGGAAAGCAGAGCAGGGATATGGGGAGGGACAGAGCATATTTGATGTGCCCAAGATCTTGGTGTAGTGAACTGTCAGAGCAGAGCAACATAAGTCTGTACAATACTTGATATATGCCTTGCAATAGAATGAAAACTTGGGGACAGAATATTCAGTAGGATGGGGTCTCCATCCATGGCAGGGGGTTGGAATCAGGTGATCTTGTAGGTCCCTTCCAACCCAAACCATTCTACGATTCTGTGATTTCCAGCACTGTTTTAAGGTAACTAGTCTGGACTTTACACTGAAATCAAGTGGTGTTCACAGTCACTTAAGGCCAAGAGATTAAAAACTCTACTCCTTGGTTTAAGGCCCTCTTCTAGAAAACTCCTCTGGCCTGATTTTTCACCAGGCTGGTGGCAGCTGTGTGCCCTCTGAGGGCTGTATATAGGACACAAGCACCCAGGAAGCTGGTTCCTTTGTGGAGTGGGTGCTGGGAAGAGTTTCCAGACTTTGCTGAGTGTACTGGCAAAGTTCATGGATCTAAAAGCATATTTTGCAAGTTATGCAGCTCTAGTGGAGTCAGTACATTCATGGTTACGGATCAATCCTTTGTATAAATCTTATTTTTGACTATGTAATCTTGAGATTTCAATTCACAGTTTGTTTCAATTAAAGTGGATAACTGCCTTCTATGCCAGCCACAGAATGAGGTAGACAGTGAGAGATTTTTTGCCTGGCTGTGTCAATTTATTCTTAGAACAACCCAGAGAGGTATTTCTGGGATCCCACCATGCAGAAGAAACACAAGGGTCATAGGGTAATATGGGGAGTGCTGGAAAGGAGTCTGCTTGGGTGGATGACAAAAAGTAGTCATTATTTCAGTGGATCTGAAAGAAGATGTACATCCAATATAACATCTCAAGTAAAGGGAAATATTTCTTGGGGTCTTTGTTGCTGTCTTCATAACACCATTTTGGGCACCTTAAAAATGGAGAAACACACATTTAGAATCAATTAAAACAAGCACGTAACTGTAGAGGGATCAACACTGTACTTCTCAAATGAAGAACAAGGAGAAACCCTTATGTTATCTACTAGTTCACCAATGCAGAAATCAGACTGCTATTGCTTAAAGTGATGTTTGGTTTCTTTCTGATATGTTACTTCAGCCAATTTGCTCTCATCAACTGAAGGAAACTGGGCATGTAGCCCTGACCTCAGAAAGGTAAGTACCACCCTTATCCCCATGTGCACAATTACCAAGAAAATTCCTGAAGGCAATCTTCAAAATACAAGAAAAAAAAGCTTCATGAGGAAAAGCAACAGGCCAAAATTAGATATATATATATACTTATACTCTCTAAGAATTGAGATAAATAGTCTGGCAGTATAAGACCTGTATTCACCTAGGAATAGATGCAGAACATTCTACAATATTTCAGGAGAAAAAGAATTATTCAGAAAACTTCAGGCCATTAGAGTTAGCCAGAATTCTTTTGCAAGAGTATTACTAGAAATGGTATGGGACAAGATTACAAGACATTTAGAAATGGGTGATTTATTTAGGGGCAGAGAGCATATATTCACACTAAAGGGAAATTGTTTTTGACAAACTAGCTTGAATCTGATTATTTTAATCTTCTGTTGTTGAAGAGATGAATTTGTGTCTGCAATTTATCTGATTTTCAAAACTATGTTTGATATTTGCCATGAAAGAGACCTATTTTACAATGGGGGAAGTTCAGGCAGTTATCCAAATAGAATAAAAATTATCTCAGGAAAATGAAAGAGCATGTCAATTAACAATAACACATCAGGTGGAAAAACATATACAATCAGCAGTCAATAAGCGCCACTTTACTTGACCTATTACACAAATTGCACTGAAATCAATGTCAAGATTGGCTAGATTTAGTGGTAAAGCATGTTAGGACTGACAAAATTACACTGGGTTACTGGGAAATGGATAGCAAAACTACATCAACACAGTTCATCTCTGGAAATCGGATCAGTTCTGGTGCTCTTTCATCCCATAATTCTTCATTCCCACCTTTTTTTTGCATTCAGTCATTCACTCTTGAATTCAGCAAATCCTTTTCAGAAACTGTGAATACCTTTTCTCATTAAAAGGGCTAGATAACTTTAAGATATTTATATCATGCATTTATTCCAACAAATCCCAAACCCTGGGTTTACCTATAGCGGTTTGCAGCGATTCATACCCAAGAGCACAGATCAATGCTCTACAGCTGCTCCCTAGAGAAGTGGATTTCTAGTCTAGATCATTGTTTTGTATCTGTCTTTGTCTTGTGGCAGGGACACATCACAGTCCTGTCCTAAAGACCTCTTCGATGAGGGCATTAGATACAAATCCTTCAGACAAGCAAGGAAAAGCAGTTTGCCTTATATTCTTTCAATTTAACTTTCAATAAAATATTTCCCTTAATGCAAGCCTAAAATTTTTCAGGAAGCCCTCAGTCTCATCTCTAAGTTATCTGTTTTAAGACAAATGGATGTCTATTTAATGTCATATTAACTTTATAATCAAGACACATAAAGGGATTTTTTACATTTTCCTTTCATAACTGATAGAATTTTTGAGTGTTCATGGTAGGTCAGATGGAAAATTTCTACCAACCCTGCTCTAGAGAAAGGGCTATGTAAGTACTACTGGAAAAAGAGATATGAGAGAGAGAGACAGTGTGAAGGAGCTGGGGATCCCTCACTCTGAAACCACTGCCCCAGCAGACTGGCTCACTTTAATCAATGCCTGATTGCAAACAACAAGCAGCAATTGGCTACAAAAACTAACTGTTTACATGTCAGCATGTTGGTTTTTATAATTTGAAGGTTGACACGGCCTCTCAGGTTGATTGAAAGGTATATCCTTGCTGTAAAATATCAAATAGCCACTAAAGGGAGGTGCTAGAATTTCACACCTCATTGAAATAAAGGGTTGTTTACCAAACAGTTAAGTATACAAGGGAACTTATGGGTATAGAACAAACCATTATTCTAATAATGCTTCACTTATTCACCTGGATCATGTTTTCTGCTAGTTTCAAGGAAAATGCTAAATCCATCTAACCCTCCTAGAGATTCTGAAAAGTGAGAGTGACCCTAGCATGTAAAGTATGAAATCAAGAGAGAGGGGCATTTCCAAAACCTGAAACACTGACATCCACATTATTGAGAGGAAAGCAGAAAGCTACTTGAAGATGGGAATTGACATCTATTTGCAGTTTAAATAGAGTAAATGTAGTTTTTCTTTTACTCTTAGTTTACATTATTTGTATCGTGTTGTCACTTTTTAAGATTCTGACTAAGTGCTGTTACTTACAGATTCAGCCTAATTCCAGACAAAAAAAAAAAAATTAAAGGAGCTGGGCAAAGTTACTCTTCACTGAAGGGAGAGTGGCACTAGAAACCAAGCCTCAGGAACACCTTAAAAACCCACCACACCCTTACTCCATACAGAGTCAGAAAAAACTGCCATCTATGCAAACCAGGTAGGAGCAGGTGTACCAGTGACTGCCAGCAGCCTTGGAAGTCCCCTGATATGTGGTAATAATGTGATAGGGTAAAAGCTTGAACCCTGAAAATCAAGGAACACCTATTCTCCAAAATCCCAGGGTTAAGGGTTCTCAGGAAGTGGAAGACCCAAATTAATATTCTCACTGTCTGATTTAGAGCAGAGATTTGGAAGAAGATATAATGCCATTCATTAGCATGCCCAGACCTGGGACCTATATTATTCTGGAGGTTCTTCCTTCAGCATTACTGATGAAACTACTTTTTTAATATAATTTACCTAAAATTTCTTTCAGGCTGGGATTCTACTGTTAGATGAACATCCTAATGACTGTTTCATCCTTTTTGTCTCCTTCAAAACTAATTATTAACAGTGTGTGAAAATACAATGAGAAACCAAGATAGACTTATCCAAGGATAACTTGTAACCTGGTCATTCAGGCAGGTGTTTTTGGGAAACGAGAGAATTTTGTTTCCAACAATATTAACAAGATACTTGAATATAGGAGGATACTGAGCATTGGAATTACTGACATTTAAATGGGGAAGAACTCCATCTTCCCTAGCTGAAAAATATCAAATGGCTTCTCTAGATCTCTAGATCTAGTTTGTGAGTATCTCATTTCTAATCAAGACAAACTGATAATTTTCAGAAGCTAAACTTTTGTTTTCTCCAACCTACAACATTGGTTTTTCCTTTGTGTCAAATTCTGAAAATCTTTGTTTTAGACTAGCAAAAAGAGATTTGAAGAATTCTTGGTATTTGTTTCTAACTAAAAATTGACTTGCACAACTCTGCTATACCCATTAGTGGTACAGCAGGATTACAAAAGAATGCCCATTTTTTCTCTAGCATAATGTATTATTCCAGCCTTTTAACTTATTTGTAAATAATTACATCTAATGCATTGTAATAGTGCAGCTGACTCACTAATGCTGCAGTCCAGACACTGCAACCTCACAGATACCCTCATTAGATACTGCTTTTACGTTTTCTAAGGGAAACTTAGTTTAAAGCCCTCTCAATCAGCCCTGCCAACTCATGGGCTAGAATCCTTTTGCCCTTGTTTGATAGATGGAGTCCATCTGACCCTAGCAGGCTTGGTGCAGAAAAAGTTGCCCCATGACCAAAAACCCCAAAATTCTGCTGATGGCACTAGTCCTTAAGCCACTTAGTGATAATATGGCTTTTCCTGTTCCTTTCATCATTCATCCCCGCTACTGAAGGGATTGAGCAGGACACCACCTGTGCTCCTTTCCCATCAACCAATTGACTCAGAGCCTTGAAGTCCTAATTACACTGGTGGCCTTGTCAGCCTCGTCGCTGCCAAGCTGAACAACCAGTAGTGGTTAATAATCAGAGGGCTGAATTAGCTGAGGCAGCCTCCTGGTAAAATCCCATACCCAAGCCCCAGAGAGACAGCAGACTTCTCCTTGGGGTAAGTTCAGTCAACATAGAGGGCCTTCAGCTCCCCTCAGGGGGGAGTCACCTACTTAAAATGCCCTTCTTTTCTTTTTAATACCTGAGGTTGTGATCCATATGACAGAGTAAGTGCAACTGGGAGACCCTCTAGGCAGAAGTTTTACTCTAGTGTCATCTGCCTGACCCTCTAGGTCCAAGCAAGGCCTTATACTTATTCTATATGGGCAGCTGGGATGGCAGTGGGGGTCAGGAAGGTACTCTTTTACCTCCCTGAGCAGGGATCCATTTTCATTCCCCCTCCATTTACTAGGTCTCCTCCTTCTACCTGATGTCAAGCGGTGTGGGGCTCCTCTGACTCCTGATGAGCTTCTCCTTAGCTTTACCAATTCTTCCTTAAGCTCTGCCATGAGACAGAGCAGATCATTCACCTGCTCACTCTGCACACAGGTGTCTTTTGCACTGTCCTGTGGTACTAACACCAGGCTCAGACAACCCCTGCAGGCAGTGACCCAGACAGCTGTGTCCTTCTGGGGGGACCCATCTCTTCTGTTTCAACCCTTTACTGATAGTTCTTGAGAACTATCAGTATTTGGATACTTAGACGTCTATCTCTCTAGCAATGGCTTGGACTGGTTCTGCACTGGCGACAGCAGAACATTAATTCCTCTTCATTTTTCTGGAACTTTGAAATCAGGTTTTCAAACCACTTTGTTCACTGGACATGTGTTTTCATATTTTATTGGATGACCATGTTTAAAAAAAATGCTTAAAAGATCATAGTGGTTAACCTTACACATGGTAAAAAATTACTTGAATTCATGATGATATGAATTACAAAATTCAACATGTCTTCCTAGTAATTAACTGGGAGACATGATGAACTCCTTCCTGGTTTTACATGTTTTAACATGTTTTCTTAGGTCAGGTATCTTCATCAGACAGTTGAGGAGGTGCATAAGAATAAAAAACTTTTCTATTCCTTCCAGACAAAACTAAATGCTCTCACTGTGTACCTTCCAGCTGCTAATGTAATGCTTTGCAAGAGCCATTGCCCGGTCTCCTTGCTATTGTCAAGAGAAACCCCTCTGGTTCTGCCTTCTGGTTGTTCCTGTGGAGAGGAAGATCTGTTTGAATCTCACTATCAATAATTTCAAGACTGCGGGGACAGCACAATCTGCTCTTAGTAGTCTCCCTTCTCAGTCCCATGGATGCTTGCAGTGGTGGGCAGTTCACTATCTAATAAGGGTAAGATGTTGCCCATTAGCATCACTGAGCTATTCTTGCACAGTCTGTGGCCACCCTTCATTCTTATGCTTGGAAGTGAACCTGAACAGCTTTTAATGAACAATAGTGATAATATTTCCAAAACAGGCCATGGTTGTGATGCACAATGAAGGTGCAGCACTCTGAGGTGGAGCACTGAATGCCAGAACAGATTGATGTATGACAAACACCAAAATAGCCTAAACCATTTAGTCTTTTTTCTGAGATAGGAGTTTTTCATAAGATCTTGATCCTTGTTGTCATAATGCTAATGAGGCCTTCAACCAAATCTGCATTAGGCTATTTTCTCTGTCTTTGTGGAAATTACTGATTTGGAAAGCTAATATGAACCATACCATGCATCAGTTCCTTTCTCTGTTTCAAGGAATAAAGTGGTTTCTTCTTTCTCACTCCAAATTTCTGTTTTGGAGTGAGCCATCTCTCATTCTTTAAACTAATCTGTAATATTAATCATTAAGATGTCGGGTAGCCATGGTTCTGTCGCTTTTCATAATATTCCTTATCCTGAATCCATGAGACAGCAATTCTACCTGCTCTTCTTAGAAGATGGGATATTATCTATATGTACAAACTTGAACAAAAACCTCTGCTGACAGTTTTAATAGATTCCTTGAAACAGTTGCTTACATAGAATTACATTCTTCATATAAATTTGTCCTTTTATGAATTCTCTAGGAAATTATTTAGATAATACTGTAAATTATAGAGTGTGTAGTGGGATTGGAGCTGGTCAGCACACAGTTGGACTTTTTTTTTCCCATTCAGAAATGGAAGAAAATTAAACTTATGAAACAAAAACTTACAATACCTTTCCTCCTACCCCTGATGAAATACCAACAACAGACTTTCAACACAGTCAGTCAAGAATTATTTTTCAAACTATTTCCAGCTAATTGTAGCTGAGACCATTCTTGCTTATTTATGCTATTATAAATCCTTTTGGAGCAGAAAGGTTTAAGAAGGCACACCACAAAATCTCTACCAGTTTCTAGAATTACAATTTGTACAACAAGACATTAATCCTATATGTTAAACTAATAAGAATTTTTTACTTTTCCAAGAAAATAAGCATGGAAAAGGTAGGCCTAAAAAGACTTTAACATAAGTACCCCTACTGTAAGGTATTTGGGGTGAGTTACAGTGTAGGTGTGCTTTATAATCATGGAAGATTCCAAGAACTGCTTATGACCTACAAAGGGAAGCAAAAATATGATTATTATTAATCTAGAGAATATTGTTTGCTATTTTCTGCAAGGTTTTTCTGTCAGTTACTAAGTGCTGGGTCAAGTTACTTTGACACCAAATATTTTTATAAAGTATTTGCAAGATTAAGCTGTAATGCCGTGACCTTAATGATGATCCTAATATAAGTTTGAAGTAAATCTGAATGAACGTGAATTTAGGTAGCTTATAAGAATGAAAATCTTACACTATTAATCCATGCAATTAAAAATCACAGAATCACAGAATATTCTGAATTGGAAGGCACCCACAGGGATCACAGAGTCCAGCTCTCAAGTGAATGGCCCATAGGGGATCAAACCCACAACCTTTGTCTTATTAGCACCATGCTCTAACCAACAAGTAGATAAGATATGGTTATCTTTTTAACTTTTGGACATTGCTTCAGGAAGTTGTTTGCTACTCTGAAACTATTAAACCTCACTAGTTTACATGTAAATAAGAGAAAGAATAAAAACTTTAAAGAAAAATAATGGAGTGGCTGGAATTGAAGCTCTTCTTCCTCCTGATTCTGATGGGTTTTTTTGATTAAATAAGTTTGTGACTCAGAAATAATTCTGCCATCTCTGTAAAGTGTTACAGAACAAACCAGTCATATTAGGGTCAAGTCAGCTCACATACATAGACTTCCCAGTACAAAAATCTCACAAAACAGGATCAGGGTAAGTTTTCCTTCCGAAGGGGAAGTGTGTTGCAAAACTTGTCAAAAGCCGTCTCCACCTTTACAGTGCTTTCACAGACATATGAAACAAGGCAGACCACAGCCACCAGCTGACCAAGGATTGACCAGGCCTTTCCTGCCATTTGTGCACACACACATATTAATGTTTATGTACATGTTAGAACTGATAGTCTAATAGAACTGCTGACAGTGTCCATCTCTTTCTGCTTTGCTTAGTACAAGAGTGGTTCCTCCCCAGTGTCTCTTTTCCTATTCTGTTTGGTTTGGTGCCTAGAGTCTGGAAAAAAATAGGAGGATATGGTGATAAAAAAAAAACCCCAAACAATTATTTTTTTATTTAGAGGAAGAATCTGCTGGGAAAGAACAAAAAATAAGTTCATGCAATAAGGCAAAAAGCTGCTGGTGGAAGAACTGAGCTCATGCATGTTTCTTTGAGGATTTGTTTCTAAGTGACATTGCTGACATGGAGCAATTCAACACATGAGAAACACCCTACTGCTTAAATTCTTTAATGTTTTGCAAAAGACAATTTTTGTTTATTTGCCTGATACCCCTTAATTCAAAGGCTGGTATCACGACCTTCTCAGCATGAAGTCATGTCACTATAGCACTGGAGGAATATTTGATCCGCAGTCAAAATTGCTGGTTTTGTGAATGAAGGTCTAGTGCCCAATGGCATCACCATCCACACCTCTCTATTTAAAGAACTGTGTACTGTAAGAAATGTGAGCCATTAAAACTAGTAATATTCTTATTCATCTCATTTGTCTTAATACCACAGGTGCCACTGAGGTAAAAAAGGGGGCAAGTATCCTTAAAATACCTATGACTATGCAGGGGAAAAAAAGCAATTTTCCATCATCTTTATTCCCCAGGCATTAGGGAACGCTCAATTTTCAAATGAAATACCTAACTGAATTATAAAATTTCAACAGTATTTTAGAAAAAAAATCCCAAACCAAAGAAAGGAGACTTCACTCCTTCTGGGAGACACTAGGATTGAACTAACACTGAAGTCCTACAGACTTCACTGCATTCTGTGACTGCAGAATAGCTGTCCTATGCATCAAAACTGTGACCTGATTAGCCACTGAGATGGCTGATGCATCTGAAAGGGAGACTGACTTCTCCATAAATTAGCCCAAAAACATCCTTTTGCTATCAAACTAATAATTAGGTTTGTTTGCCTATTGCATTAATATTCTGATTGAGTCATTTGAACTTATTGAGTTATTGATTCAAATTTAATTGTAACATTAACTTGATGTTTACATTGTTTAAATGTAATTAGCTCTAAGAACGTTTAGGAAATTTACATAATAAAAAGCTTATTGAAGATACATCTTTTTAGCTCATGTTTTCATATGAAACTGGCTGTTCTGTCAACATATTATAGTATCAAAACTCTAAAGCAAATAGAACCTCAATTAAAAATTCTGTAAACTACACATTTTTGCTTACTAGCTACTATCTAGTCTTGTTAAATGGGCAAAACCCAAATGTCAGCTCGATTACCCATTTCTTTCCCTAATCAAAATAGTTATGAAAGTTGGTTAAAAATTTAATATAGAAATAGATTAAAATGATGACATTTCTTCTATAATAATATTAATTTCTTGCACACTGAATCCTTGACAGTTTTGTTTATCATGTAAGTTTTTTAAGAAATTTGGAATGGGTGGGAGTTTTTGCCAAAATCTTAACTATGCTTTCACTATTAGTCTTGGGAAGACGTGAAGTAAACCATGATCTCCAGATAAGTGAACTAAACCCAAAGTTTAGAATCAGAAATTATTTTTTCTCTGTATGAGAGCTGTATTTTTTTTTTCAGTTAGGTCAATTCATAGGAACAACACAATCAGAAGGAATTTGTTGCCTAAACTGACATGTGCCCATTGTCAGGTTTACTTTGTCTTTGGCCTTTCTAAACAACAGGAACATTATTTTAAAACAGTTATATCTCAGATGACAAATACACTAATAGCAGAAATATCCAAGAGGGCTCAGAGTCACATGCATGAGAAAGACATGAAAATATGTTATCTCTAAAACCATAAAAGAACTTCACTTGACTTGCATGACTTTTTGTATCAAGCATGCTACAGCAGTCTTTTGATTCTAATATGAAACTATAGTAAGGATCATTGCACTAATGCATGAGGATTTGTGATAATGTTGCAGAAATTTTACTGTCAAAACGGAACTGCAGTGTAATGACTTTTGTTATCATGGTTTCTAATAACTATTCAGCAGGAATTGACCCTACATATGTTTTACTGCAATAATATGTCAGTTATCCAGAAAGTAAAAAAAAAAAAGAAACAGGAATTAATAGACCCCCCTCCCCAAAATACTTCTATAATGTGGCCACCTGAAGATACCAGGTTGTGAGTATGAGAATGAATATTTTACTTACATTTTAAAGTAACTAGAGTTTGTATTATAGTTTTTCTATAAAAATATGTGAAAAAAACCAACTGTCAATATTTTGCGAGACAATGACACTTGCAGTGTTAAGGACAGATAGAAGTAAATAGGTCCTTAACTTATAAAGACATGTCATGCCTCAATATTTGGGATCTTTAACTAGAAGAACAAAAGCTGATGTCTACAATACAAGCATTGGCACATTAGCACAATACATTGGAAGTATCAAATTTGGCCCACAGAATAGATATTTTAAGATTATTCAGTACAAAAAGGAAGACATGGTAAACAACTAGATTTTTTTTTAAAGCATAATCACATTCGTGGCACTAATATGCCAGCCCATTCAGATTTCCAGAAGAAGCTGCTGCTATATATTTGCAGGGAAGAAGCTCTATTATACAAGATTTTGTTGCTGAAAGTCTACCACATAATGATCAACCTACAAATCTTTTGCACACAGGATTTTGCCACATCAAAATACACGTGTGAAAACTAATAAGCTATCAACATTAAAACCCCCACCCTCGTTGATGCCTGAAGAGGCCACCTAAAAACAGAAGCTAGATAAGAATAAGGAAATAAAGGTAGGTATTTATTTGAAGGGCCTTCAAAGGTACCCCCTGGGGAGCCAGAGGCTTTTGCCAAGATGGACCCAAAGATGGACGAGAGGTCCCAAGTTCTTCACACTTTTATAGGTTTGGTTCATTTGCATATCAAGGTTAATTCTGCAATTAAAGCTTCAGTTAATGATGGAATTTCCCCAAGCTTGCCCCCCCCCCACCCCCTTTAGAGGCTTTGGTTTACATTTTGGGCCTAGGAAGGTCTGAGTGTCCTTGGAGAGGAGGCCTGGAGAGGCTTTGTTATGTCTACCTAGCACGAGAGAGCAGCAGTTAATAGGCTACAAGAAACTTCAGAGTTACACACTAGGCAGTGCAGGATTTGAAAAATATGAAAGTTAAAACCTAAGGCATCATCATCATCCCCCCAAATCCATTAAAAAAGCCCCAACACTCTCAAAACTAAATGTTTTGGGGAAATACTAGGAACTAAATAGAGTGTATCTAAAGATGGTATCAATGTCCATTATAGTTCATTCCAAAGTCATCTTGGAAAAGTGGAAATGTATGATTCATGTTTTAATGAAGATTGCACATTCAACATGACAGACACACCATTGTTCAGTGGAAGATATAGAGATATGAAGAATGTCTTGTGAATGGCAGAGTTTTTTCCAGTGAGTAGACTACTGAGAAAATAAAAATAAGGGTAAGAATATCTCAAGGTAAAGAACTATAGGGAAATACTTGTTCAGAATTATATTTGATCAAATTAAAAATTAGAATCATAGAATCATGGAATGGTTTTGGTTGAAAGAGACCTTAGAGACCATCTAGTTTCAACTCCCCTGTTACAGGCAGGGACATCTTCTATTAGACCAGGTTGCCCAAATCCCCATGCAACCTGGTCTTGTGTGTTTCCAGTTAAAATGAAGAAAAAAAAAGGGAAAAAAAAAACCCAAACCAATTTGCCTTTTACACTAGTACTTGTAAAAATTGGCTTCTAATTTTGAGTAATTTTGTATATTTAGGGAAGAAATTTCTCAGGAATTAAGTAGGGATGAACACACTTTCTTCTTGAATGTTCATGTCATTGTAGTAGTGCACATATAATACAGAGCACCAAGAAAAATCATTACTTTGACACTCTTCCAAATTGATTTTCTGCTGCTGCTGTAATTTGCTTATTAGCAAAATCCCAGGAAGAAAATGTATCTTCTTTTTATAGCTGGTGTATATCATCAGCATGGTTTTTTCCTTTTGTTGTAGTTCCTAAATACTTTCTTTATGTGAGAATGCTAGGAATATTTTAATAGTTATTAATTGAAAAAAAGGAAGAGTTGTCAAAAAGGAATTAGATTAAGTTCTCTCTGTAATACTGAATTTAATATTATAAAGAGAATTTCTCTTCTTCCTACAATAACACTGCTGGACTGTCCAAAATTCTAAACATTGCCGTCACTGATTCCTATGACAAGCCTGATATATGTATTTTAATGCTAATTATAATAATGCTATAGAATTGCAACATCCTCATCACCATTTTATTCATAAATAAGATATTTAAAAGCAATTATTATATACAAAATTATTATATAGCAATGCTGATGAAACTAGATCCTGTTGGTACTGCATTTCTATTTTGCTATATTTTATTATGTTTATTTTATTGTAATCAAATTGAGAGGCAAGAAAACAACAATATATGCCAACTCATTTGCAATTTTCTTTTGCTTTCAGACTACATCACTGAGATGCATGATAATATCATCAATACTATGTCCAGAGGAGGTAAACTGTTGAGAGAAAAATCTGTTTCACAAATATTACCAAGAACTACTAAATTCTGACTATGGAGAAGCCAGATATTCTTACATTCAAAGATATAAAATGTCCTGTTGATAAACCTTACATAGATAAATTTCTCTGTAGAGAGGCTTGAAGAGAGTATACCATAATTCTACATCCAGAAAGAAATACTTAAATTCCTGCTATTATCCAGTCCCTTTAAGAAAACATTTCAATACACCTATCATTACCTCTGCTATCATATCAACAGAACATAATTAATACTCACCCAGTGAAGAAAGATAGGTAATTGCTACTTCTGCTTTTTATGTTTTAAATCTCCAAATTATTCCCCAAATATGGTTATCCCTAAGAATATATGACTTAAACCCAGTTTGTTGTGAAATACAGAAGAGCTGTATACTTAAGAAGAATACCTCAGAAGGGATTTTCTTATTTATATTTGTCAGGAGCAAACTGAATTCAGTGAATTTTAAGATGCAAGACTATGGTGGTAAGAAGAAAAGAGCAATGAAAATATGGGTATGAGATGTAAAATGGGTTGCTAAAAGTAAAGTACTAGCAAATTATCTGAATTCTACATCTAATCGATTAATTTAAACACTTCTGCACCGCGCTTTTAGAAAATGGACTGACATATCAATATCACATGGTTCCTGCACAGGGCCTGAGTTAATAAAGATTCCTCCCTGAAATTGTTGGTGTGAAGGTAAGGTCTGTGAACTTGATAACTTAAATGTATATTAATTTTCACAAATAGAGACATTGAAGGCAAACAAGCAGTAACCTCACTAAAATACCTGAACAGTACATTTAACTTACAGTTGGTAATGATAGGCTTTTATTTTGACAGCTTAGTATAACCACAAGAAAAAAACAGAAAATATTTTTTCTGTCAATTGGCATTACATTACCACAACAAAGTTCTGCAATATCACTTGACGTAGGTTTCATAGCACTGTTAATTAAAAAAAAAATTATCTAATGAATGAATAAAGCACTATAGCTAGCCACTATACTTCTTTCAAGAAAGATCATCAAACTAGATTTTACCATTTTTTATTTTCACTTGACTGTTTTCTGAATTAAAAACTTACAGAATCTGAATGTAAATGTCATAAAACTCACAATTACCAGAAAAAGTGTTTTATGAAAAATTTACATGTAATGGTAAGATAAATTTCAATTATTGCAGAATATATTTATACACAAAAATAAATTAATTTCAGTAGCAAAAGTGGAATTGTTAAAAACTGAATTTTGAAAACCTTAGATGAAGTACTCTGTAAAAGTAATAAAAAACTTCGGCACAGCAAGCAAACAAAAATGAAAATATGGGAAGTGTGAAATAGCCAAGAAGAAAAGAATTTGAGGGATACTACTGCAGGTATTCTACTGTTATTAAGTAGCTGTACTGAAGAAATTAATTTTAGGAAGTGATAAATGAATTGAATGAGGGATATTAGCACTTTACCTGCTGACAACCTCTAAAAGCATCTCCTACCCTGATACTATTGCCATAGAGTTCTGTGAGATCTATTTTAATGTTTTAATAGTCATTTTGAAAGATTTTATATTCTTGAGATAACCACAGGTTTTCTTTAATGATTTGATCCAGAGCAGCCTAAAGAGAAATGTAATTGATTACACTTACTGGAAAATATCTTTCTAGAGAATATAATTATAAGTCACTTACACAATTTCCCTGAATCATTCACATATGAACACCTTCAAAAGATAGATGACAAGATTGTGGTCCCAGTGAAACAAATGGAAAAACTGCAAATGAATTTCAGGTTGTTAGGATTTTTCTGAATGTATTTATGGTAAGGTACATGTTATTAATAAATAATTTGCACAGTAAATAACAATGCAAATAGTTACAGTAGGAACTACTATAAAGAACACATCCTCTATTTTACTACAGAAGACCTTTCTGAATAGAAATTATAATCCTAATTTCCCATAATACATCAAATTCATTCATACATTTTACTTTTCCTAACTCTGATTTTCCAACTTGTTAGTAAAGGTGACACAATGAAATACACGTGTTTTCTTAATAATTTTAATATTTCCAATTGGATTAAATTGATTTAAAAGACTAATATAATGTTTGACTCTCATAGTCTGATACCAGGTGAAGCTGAAGTTGTTTGGAATGTATGCTTCTGTAACAAGAAAAAATTCCATTCCTTTAAATCTGATTTTGATTGAGCTTTCTCTGATTATAATGAGTGATACTGCATGATTTTTACACAGAACTAGTTGTGTACTAGTTTTTGTTATTTGTCCATTAAAAACTCCTTAGAGGAAAGGGAGTCTGGGTAGACTTTTAAGTTAGTTGAATATTGAGATTTCCCTATTTGACCTCCAGAACTTTTAATTTCATCACTATAAAACAACAGGATGGCTGATTTCCATACTTCGAAACAGTTCTTCAAATATATTTTAAATGTACAGCTTTAAAGTTCATGTTTAAAACAACATGGCTAGTGACAGAGTGGTATTCAGCTGAGAAGAGCACAAAAACCCCCCATCAAGCAAGTGTGAAACTTATTAAATTTGTGTATTTTGTTGCCAGTTATATCTGTGAGGTATTTCTGTTAAAGGCACATGCACATTATAAAGCAGAGTGGAGGAGAGTTTACAACGATCACAGTGTGTAGAAGCCTGGGCCGACTAATTAAGCCCAAATGTCCATGTGATGAGTGGCTGCTATAATCTAAGGCAATATTTTAAAGTTGTCTGATGAAAAAGTCTGAGTCTAAAAGCTTTTAGAGGTAGAGGATTCTGCTTAAGAGGCTGGTTTGTGCAAGGGGACTCTGTGCAAGGCTCTTTGCAGGGCCGTGTGTGCCCTTGCAGAAAGCAGAGCTAGCTGAACCACTAGAGCAGCTGGAGCAAATGTCACCATCGTCTGCTCCCCGGATGGAGCCTGTTGACCCAGCAGGAGCGAGGGCAGCCCTCTGGCTTGACAATCTGAAACTGTGAGTGAAACAGTACCACAGGCAATGGGGTGCAACCACCTGTCCCACTGGTTGCCTCACCAAAATCCAAACAAAGGAATTATCTATAATTTGGGGTTTGTTTTTGAGAGAAGAATATTACATGTTATTCTGTTTACCTCTTTGTTGCTCTTCTCCCCTTTGATAGAAAACTCTTTAAGTAAAATGATACATACCTAAAGTGGAAAAAATATATTTTGAGCATAAAGGAGTTTAGATTAATTTTGCCAAATGGCTCAAACCACCATTTTTATATTATCCCTATTGGTGCTACTCAAGCCGTCTTTGGAAAGGTAACATAAATACATATTGGGAACATTTCTGAAACAACAAATATTTCGGCCTTATACTGTAGCTACAAGTTCACCCACAACCCAGGAGGTCTAGGGGACATTGGTAAAATTCAGAACATCCTTTAGTAACTCCCATACCTCTAAAGGAAATCTTGTGAATTAGTGGAGTAATAAAGTCTGAGTGCTTCTGGGGTCCCAGTGCATAATATTGAAGATTCGTATGTTTTCTGAATCTGTGCCCAAGTGGTAATTTAGTGTCTCACCTTTTAAAGACAAAACTATCCAAGGGAAGTAGTAGCGTTCCTGAACAGATCCCCAGCAATCCCTTGGAGCTACTCAAATTTTGGGAGTTCCCAAGACAGTTAGCATATTAATAATGATTTTACACCTTTTACTCTGCAGTGTCTTAATCAAAGGCATATTCACTTTCATTTCTGTATTTATACAAAGTTTCCAAAAACCTTGGCTAGAACCTAGTTGTGCTTATGCAACTAAATGTAAAAAAATTTTTCTGTACAGACTGTCACTCTCTACATCATTAAAATACTAAAATGCTTTATGTCTTTTAGAAATCTCAAAATAATAAAAGGAAAGATGGATAATTAATTGAAGAAGATGTGATTAACCTTTTGATTAATTTTTGGACAGCAGTAAAACCCATTTTCAGCTTTCCTTAACAAACATAGAATGCTTGATGTTAATATATTTACATTCAATACCTGAAAACAAGTAATGTTTTCAGCATGCCAGTACTTTCACATACGTAAGGAATATGGGGAAATGGCAGAAGAGTTTGCAATGTAGTAATTTTCACCAGTATGTTTATCTTACTAAAAAATCAGTGAGGGTCTACTATTTCGTTTGATTTAAAATGGTCCAAAAATTTTGAGGATGAATAACAACATGCCAAAGAGGACAATAGCCTTCTTCAGAGGTTATGAGACTCAGTTGCTCTCTCTGACCAGTTATACTGGTTGTCCAGTCCTCAAAATTGCTTCATTGCGTAGCTTATGACAACTGAGACAAAGAGAAATGGTTCTTTTTCTCTAATTCAATCCTCTGAAAAAAGATCTGAGGTTTGGAAAGGGAAGAGCATACATCCTTTAAATACAGGACTGTCACTCACTGACATTTCTACAGAGGATTTCCCAGAAAGTAGGCAGGGAAAAAGAGTCCTTAAGAGCATTCTTTCTTAAGGAAAGAGGTAAATGGTCAAACTGTGACCAAATTTTACATGCAGAATATGCACTACAGCTCTTTCTACTGATCTAGGAAAACAGGGATATAAATCTCAAAACTGATTGTAAGATATTCCAGTGGACAATTGTTTTTGTTTTGTTTGTGGCACTCAAACTTCTGAATCTGTAGACTCGCAAACTAATAAAAAGCACCAAGATTCATGGTTTTTTGCTTCTCAGCAAAACTTGATCAAAGACTTTTAGTACATAAGACTTTGTACATTGGTACAATTCATTTCCTCAGAAATTCTGGAATTTGCATTCAAAATATGGGAAGAAATTTTCTAGATTTATGCATTCAAATGAAGTTTCTTTTGTCAGTGGAAAATACCCAATAATTCAGAGGAATTTCTTGGAGGCTTTTACCTGAAACGAAATTTCAGTCACACAGTAGAAAAATGAAGTGAAACTAGCAATATTAAAAGCAAATGAAGGATGATACTTCTTTGCACTATGTGTAGTTAAGGTGTACAAATTCTTGCAAATATCACAAAACTTACAGAGATTTAAAAGGGACATAGCATTTCTAGGAGGAAATCCAATCACTTTGTGTTGCAAGTGATCCAAAAATTATTTTATGGTTCCATGTAAAGAATTGTAGAGACAAATCTTAAGATCAATGATTTTGTCCACATAATGATATACCTATAAACATGACATAAATCCCTGTGGTTTACAGGGTCAATCGTCATTTCTAATGGTCACTCTGACAGCAATTTTTTATTTGAAAGTTAAGAACAATTGATTTTGACAATCAGGCACATCAGCACAATGAACTAATTATTAAAGGATCTATATTAATTGGCTATACTACTTTAACTTGATGTTGTGAGGAGTGAAATTGGTTTCCCCAGGCCTTTTGTAGGCATAAAGTATCCTGTTCATAATATGAACACCAAACCCCAAAATAACTTACCTTAAAATTTCCTGTGTTTGTATACAGCTCTTCCTCACGCTCGACAGAGCATCTCCAGAGTAGTTTAGCAGTGTTTTTCCAGTAGTGTCTGTTCCATATCAAATATGTTTCTTCCCAGGGTGTTTAAAGCATGGTAATACCAAGTGCCACAAGGTCATTGTAATAGAGTTGACAAGTGTCCCAGATATGGCAAGGAAACTTATTTTAAAGTAAACATGAGGTGCTGGGGTTTTTCCTGCCTGAGAGTCAATTGGTCAATGAATGCTTGTTAGGAAATAGTTTGGGCTGCACAAGTCACAAAAGACACAACAGAAATTGAGATGATATAATCAGTGATTCACTCTCCTTACTTCTGATCTTCTGTTGATGATGCCACCAGCATTTGATATTTGATAATTTATGCACCAAGGATCACACAGCTACTCAGTAAATCTCTACAACTGCAACCCTTTTAAGGTACACAGTGCAAACAGCTGAGCCCTGGTTGAACAAGCTCTAACACGAGTCAGGGGATTTATATTGTTGATATTACATACTGATCTAATACAGATTTTGATGGTCTCTGAGCTGAGACAGGTATTCCGGTGTATACTCAGCCAATGAAAAAAAAATTCCACATAGCCGAGAGTTGCTGACACTAACTCTTTATCTGAAAGACAATATATTTTTACATCTGTGGAATGAATTTTTCTTTATTATGTCTGGGAGGAATTTTAGAAAATACACACAATTATATACACAGATTGACAGAGGAAATGAGAGATAGTATTTTTGAATAATTTTCTAGAGACTATTTGGAAAAAATTAATTATTCTTGCAATAGGAATGTGGTGTAAAATGTTTTCTGACAATTGCATTTTTCGTATCTGCAAACTGAAGTAACAGTAACTACAAGTAGCCTTTCACTGATAGCACCTCTAGTGACAGTTCCAACAGCTCAGAGAAAACCATGTTTCATTTTTGCAATTACTCAAATGGAGAATTAATATAGGAAATAAAACCAGATATGCATTAAATGCTTGGTAGAAAATTTATGTGGATGTTGAGTTATACAAATAATAAATGCTGCTAAAATAATAATGAAAAAATGCTACTAAAATAATAAAGCTATTAAAATAATTTAGGGAAATAAAAGCACAGACTCGTCTGCTTTAACATTACAAGTATTCAAAAATAAATAGTACATAATATTATAAAACAGCATACAATTCTTTATGTCAGCCAAAGCTGAAAAATATTTTTGTTCATATACAGTCTTTCTTATGTATTAAATATTCTTGACCTCTCCAAAGTTATTTTTTGGCACATGAACTAAATTGTATTGACAATAAAAAGATTCAGTGGTTGTAGAATAATATCTGAATGCTCTATTATTTCATGTTGATGCACCCTTTAGCCATGATTACATTGGTGCAGAAGATGTGAAAAAAATAAAAGGATGCAACAATTTGAAGTACTAGAAATACTTCAGTACTTTAGTACTTCAGCCTTCTTTGGAGCCCAGGAAATGAAGTAAAGGCATTAATCTTGGAGAAATAAAAGGATTTACCAGTCTAGAGGCCTGAACTGGTAAAGCAGTGAACATATGCAAGGCCAGGAAACAGTCTGTCCTACAGGACATATAGTGACACTAATTTTTCAGATGTGAAAGAAAAAAAAAAAAAAGTATCTAGTTGGATTCTTCCCAATAAAGGTGTCTACCTTCAAATTGTAAAACAGAGAATCAGAAACACGTGTGCATTTTACCTAATGATGATCTGCTTGCTCTTGCTGACTGAATTCTGGGGACTCAACCTGTGATTAAAACATCTAAAAAATAACCAGAAAGGCCTCTGGCTAAACAGCAGTATATTAAATTCATCACTGTTAAAGAAAGATCAAAACAGATTTCACAATTGATTATGTATTCTTAGTCCTATCTTTACATGCAATTAAGAAACACTGACTACAGGGGAAACTTACTTTGTAGAATCTAAACTCTTTGAAAGTCAAGAAGTGTCTGTTCTGGAATACTTCTAATGGTTTCAATGAAACTCCAGAGACTTTTGCATATGCTCCAACATCAGTCGTCTGTCAACAGCTACATGTGATAGAAGAGCAAGCTGCCCTTCAGAACATAAGACTTGATATCTATCTGATATCTATCAAAATTTGAATTATCAATGCCCCGATGAATAGAAATGTACCACAATAGTTCTGCTTGACAGTTAACTAATTCTGTTGTGGAGAGGAGACAAATACATTTTTTTTAATGGAAAGAGTCAAGGTTGGGGGAGAGCTTGGTATAGGACTAAAATTTTGCCTCAACCTCAATTTTATGATCAGGCATGAGCACAGATGTTCAGCAGAAGTAAAGGAATAGTCAAGATGTTTAGAAAGCAGCTGGATATTTTTTGTTTTCATTTTGCAAGACCAGAATACGGCACCGCTTATACTGTTAAACATATATACACTATGTATAGGTGAATGCGAAGGACACACAGGAGACCAGCAAGTTCCTAAGTCTTGAGCCAATATGAGATGAATGTCAAGGTTTTGATAATTACCTTCAAAAATTCCTGAAAAAAAAGTAAAATTGTGTTGGGAAGAAAACTAAAGAATTGGCATAATATAAGAAGATAAAGAAAACAAACTGATGTGGACATCTTCATGATAGCTGATGCCATGGTTGTGTTAGGGCTCAGTATAGATTTGCTGGCGGCAACCTAGATATGTCACTTAAGTCACAGTTCTTTTCTTTCTTGATATCATGGGAACAGATTGGTATCAAAGCACTGAACTGGAAGTACTAGCACGACGCCTTCAGGTAGCAGGGGTCACTGACTCCAGTTGCGTCAGGAATAAAGCTTCAGAAGGCATAGAATTGAATTAGTAACTCCACAGAAATGAAAACTAAGGAGGTATTAAAGCAAGCAGAACACAAGTTACAGTTCAAAGACAAAAAGGAATGGAATACATAATACTGCTCTTGCAGAAAACATGAATGACAACAGACTATAAAACAAAAAGGAAGAGGAAACACCTCTTTGGTTTGATGCTAACTATGGAAAAGTGATACTAACTATGGAAAAGAGTAATTTTAAGAGATTTTATTACAAGTTAATTGTAAACAATTTTTATAGTACACAGTGCCAGTAAGTCAGGGATTGATTGAAGAGGATCTCATCCAATCCATTGGTTTTGAATGGTAGTGGAAGAAAATATCAATCACACAAACCCCAGAAAATATAAAGAGAAAATCCTTTAGAGTTATGCAGTTGGTAGCAAAATGCCACTATATCACAACAGGTGCTTACCTTTTTTTTTTGATACATTTGTTTTAAAACCAACGTTTATGTTAATTGAGAATAATGTGGGGAAAAAATAAATATAGAAATGTTCCTCCAAAGTGTGTTATATAATCGAAAACATTAACACTGAATTTAGATTCATTGTTGCCAACTTTTCCATGCAGAAAGCAAAAGCTACTTGTTTGGACTAAAGTCAATCTAGAAATAGAATGGAATGCAATTCAGTATTAAAACTCAAGTTAAAGTTGATATGAGTATAAAAATAATTTTGAAATTACACAGAATTAAGAAATTCTCCAATCCTACATGCTTCTCCATACTCAGGTTTATAAGCTTTGTCTGAAGAGGGAAAAAAAAGAGTTTACGATTTCATTATTGTTTTCTGCATAACATAGTTTTAGACTGTTAAACACAAACTTATTTGCCTATTATTGCATCATTAATTTTTCTTCTATATCATCACAGCTTGATTATATATACCTGTCAATATTTTTAGAGCATGTTATGACAGAGAACTTCACTTGCAATGTTATTCTGGAAAAGAAAAAACTGCATGGGAAGATCCATTTATTTCTGTTGCTATGAACTGCTAAAGGTTTATAAAGGCTCTTCATTCTCATATATTTAGGAATGGACAAATCTACATCTTTAGGGGAAAAGGCTAATTACTTGCAGCAAGATCATTAGATACAGACTTTCTTTTTGTCATTACAGACTAAGATTTTTTGCAATAACGGCACTATGCAGAGTAGATGAACCGAATATAAAATAAACCTTTTATTCTGAAGCTGATGCAAAACCAAATGTTCTTTCGGTTGCACAGCTGTAAAAATTAAAGTGAGAAAGGTATCAAAAAAGCAAACATTTATATTCAACACAATATCTATTACTTACACGCACCTCCCACATGACTACATTGCCTCTGAAGTGACAGAAAGACACAAATAAAGATAGTTGGTTTAATTTTTTATGGAATTCATTGGAAGTTATAAAATATTTTGTTGCTTCATTAATTGAATTGATTTTACAGAATAATATATTTTATTTTTACAAACACTGTAGTCAACCACGAACATAATAGCATTTAATTCTGGTTTTGAAGTTAATTCTTTTAAATTTCTACACAGTTAGAGAGATCAGCTTTAAGATTTTGTATGCAGAAATTTTCATAAGTCTTTGAAAAATTATTACCACTGACTAATCTCCTGAGGGAAATCAACATTGCTATTTTTTTCTAAAGCTATGTTCTAAATGAAATTTTGTCGGAGAGCATTTTAGCTAATGTCAGTTCTGTACATCTCTGCTGCTCTCTACTCCAGCTAGAATAAACAGCTTTAAAATTTTGAAAAAAAAGATGGTTTAGGAAACCTTCACTAATCAAAAACAAACATATAAGGAAAAATTGAACAGAACCTAATTTTTATCAATGGACAGTTTTAAAAATTAAAATTACTTTTTCTGTCAACTCCATCACCTTTCTCAATAAAAACCTCAGAAGCATCCTGTATCCTTAAAAATTACGGAAGTTAAATTATAAACATGGAATATATTATAACTATAATCTAAAAGAATGCCAGATCTTTAGTTATTCAGCTAGAACAGGTCTGCATTTTACGCAAAATACATCAGTAACACCAGGCTTCAGCTCTGTCAATGCAATACTGCAACTGTCTGTACAATAATGTTCTGCAAATATGTTGTTCTATTATGCTCTCTACCATACTAAAATCTTGCTAACAGGAAACCTGAGAGATTATCTTATTCTCATTTCCCTACCCTACAGAGAGTCCTTGACAGAAATTCCAAGAAACAGAAATTAGGAGTTTTCAGTTGTCTTCTTTAGGGTAAAATCTGTCTTTTTATGCAAACCTTCTCTGTCTAAAACCTACAACATAACTGTTAAGATGGCCCCAACTTTTTTTCACTGGAGGAAAAAAAAAAAGCCAAGAAAACCAGTATCAGACAACAAACACTAGGAGACAGAAGATTATAACAACTTCTGCTGGATATTCACTGTACAGCATATGTAACCATTCAAATTAAGCCTCAAAGAAGCCAAACTTCAAATCATAAATGGTCTCATAAAATCTAGTGCAGTAACTGTGTAAAATGGAAATATAATAATAGTTTATGTAAATTGCAACATTTTATGCAAACTACTTACATGGGATTGTTACAGAATTAATAGTGAGGTTTCTTTATTAAACACTCATTTAAAAAAACTGGTAATGCTCAGAAAAGAAAAATATTTTCCCACATAATGGTAAAAGTATATTCCCCAGGAACTTTTCCAATCAGAGTAGCATTTTACAGTAACTCTTACAAAAAACCTAGGACAACTCTGGCAAATATTTTAAACTGAATGCATCATTTTTTCCTCATTAGAATTTCACAGAATCTTATGAACTCAGCAGATGTGTGAAAACTGTAGTTTTTTCTACATTTTTTCTACATTTTTTACTTATTACACCAAACAGCAGTTCAGAAATTATTTAAATAATGAGTTACATTTTATTTTTGTTTCTAGAGATAATGTCTAATACAATTTTATTTGTATTTATATTATAGAAAGTATTTATATAATAAATAGCCTGCTCAACCTGTCACTGGACTTTAGGATATATTTGATGTAGTAATGTAACAGTAATTGTAAAGCCAGCTGTTTTTTCTGATAACAAAGTTAACAAAGTCCCTCCTTTTCTGCAGCTGTTTTGGTTTTTAGCACTGCTCTTTCATTTCAGAAATGGCATGTTCGACAGTAATGTTACAATTGTACTTGTTCTACATAAAAAGAGTAACCCAGCCTAATTTGATCTTGTAATTTCAATGTAGTTAACATGACCAAAATTACAGACGTGGTAACTGAGAAAGAAGTTACATTCTGTGTTTAGGATAAGCCAAAAGTGAATTTTAGGAAGGTTAAACCCAAATGCACAAACCAGCATGTTCTACAAATAATTTCAGAATCAAAACCAGGACAAAAAAAAGACAACTGTCAGCAAGCTTTTTGTGAAATACCTCCTAAATGTACTTTTACCCTTGTCTGTGTCTGGATGTGCTGTCACAACTAAAGAAGATTTCTCTCTCAGTGTCACAAGAACATGGTCAGCTCATAAATGGGCAAAGGGAGATACACAATGTCATTTTGTCCTCTACTACAGAATCCCGAGGAAAAAAAGGCGATTGTTCAAGGACAGGGAAGGATGGATATAAGGATAAGAATAATTTATATGTGGATTACAAAACCTGAAGAACTTCAGTGATCAGAAAGTGGTACCTTTCTCTGAGTGATGTACGTATTTGTAATGTGCATGCTCCAAGCAGTAAGTTCCCATATCCACAATCATCACAGGAGCAGTTGCTGAGTTCTTGAAGCAAATAGAATCACTCTATCACATGCTGCATTAGCTTTGAGTCTTCCTCTGTATTACTGCAGTGGTTGATAAGAATATAGATAAAGCTTCAGCAGACATTAAGAATGGAGTCATTTTTAGCAAAGCCACTGATACAGCTTCAGCTCTGATGGGCACATTCCAGTGGCAGCAAAAGGCTGTGTTTCAGGGGTTGACAAGACACCTTGACAAATTTCATATTCAGTTTATGTATTCAGGCAGAGAAGGCCATGCCCACATCAGCAATTAATATGAACCATTTTGCACACCATCTTAAGAGTTTAGTTCTCCCTCTACAATAGCAAATTCCCTGAATGTCAAGGTGGAAAACACTCACAGTTTACAGGTATGAAATATGGAAAGGCATATGGAAATACCAACTCCGTGACTAAAGCAAAAGTAAGGAAGTAAGAAAAAGTGTAGGACAGCTACTTCCTATCTGGAAAGAACATAATCTGTGGTAGGTGAGTCACAAAGGCCTGGAGGGGTTTATCCCCTCATTCCTTATCAGGAAGCTGTCTCAGATGACTCCAACAGGAGCTAAACTTCACTGACTTTGGAAGAACTAGCTCTTCTGTGTCCCAGGGGGAAAAGATTCTACTGCCATGTTCAGTAGCACTGTGATAAAAATGAGGATTGCCATCCAAACAAGCACACTAACCTTCACCAAGATGCTGATCCGTCTGGCTGCTCCTTGTGGACTTTAGTTGCTCCTGTTTTTCTCTCTGGACAAAAGGCTGATGACCAAAATATTAGGTTGTTCAGTACTACAGTGCAGTTCTTTCAAAGTTTGTTGAATTAATGGCCAAAATCTCATGTCACCTCCCTCAAACAGGTGAGAGAGAATGTATCAGTATAGTATATTATTTATAATAGTTGGGGGGGGGGGTTGGGGGGGGTAATAGATTTCTTACATTAACAGAATTCTTACATTTGACCACGTAAAAACTGATGTCAGGGGATAGTGGCATTGAACATGTCTTAGAGAATATAGTTTATATTATATGCTGTTGCTGTGCAAATGTATAAGGAAAATATATTTATATAATAAAAAAAATGACATGGTGAAACTTCAATAACAAAATTATAACTTATTTGTTCATATTTTTCCATACAACTAAGGAATTGTCTAATGCCTTATTCCTAACATAGCATTAGAACTCTTCTGATTTATTCTGGAGCTATGTTTGCTACCTAATGAAGATGGTGTGCTCAGGTTTGCTATTTCTGAACTGTTTCTTGCTGTTATCTCATATTTTATTTAACTATTGAAAATACACAGAACTGGTTTTTCTCTGCAATTCAGTGGGATCGTTTCAGTTCATTTCATGTGAACTTCAGAGAAAGGACAGCAAATATTTGTAATCCACAGAATACATTGTCTTTGAAAGTCTACACACCTGGGGGACCACTACATGCCTGGAACTTACAAGGAACACAATGTACAGCATTATTTCACATGTTATGACATAAGAATCCCTATATGCCTCTTGTCCTCAGTTCTTTTCCAGTAACACTTGAGAAAAACAGCTACCTTTGAGGAAAGG
>NC_138781.1:115762181-115784681 GCF_965178545.1 Coloeus monedula
CCAAAAACACAGAATTCAGTACTAGATGCAAAGCTAATAAATTAGCTATGGACTGTAAGAATTCACAGAACTCCAAAATCTGCCAAAATTCTTCCTTGCATTGCAAAAAAAGCTGAACAGACCTGCAGAACAACAGGGTTTGTTGTTTGGGTTTTTTCCTTCTAGATTTAATCTTCAGTACAAAAATCCCCAGTTCTTAGCCTAATTTCATGTTAGGAAAATTCATTATCAGTATTTCAGGGCAATAATTTTGAGTTCAATCACTCTTGTAGCTAAAAGTGACTGTTGTCTCAAAAGCCACTACAGTAAACAGAACAAATTGAGATCTGCTCATGGATTGGTCTAGAAATGGATCCGTAATGATATTGACCAGAAAGCTAAAATTCTACAGAAGAATTCTGGATGTAGAGAAAAGTGCTGCTCTTAAGGAAAATAAAAATAGGCTAAATCTGTGTCTTGATGGCAGTTCTAGATTCCACATGTCCATACGGATAGTGGCTATCTCAGCTACTTTAGAAGGCTGGCAAATTTAGTCTCTCCATCTTCTCCCACAATCAATGTGCCTTTAAAACTGCACTTTCCTCAATTCTTTTGTTTAAGTTGATCAACTTTCTGGACTCCATGGAAGATTTATCTTTCCCTCAGTGTGAATTTTCCATTTCTAGTCTATAACACTCATTCTATTCATGGTGACAGTATCTAGTACATCATAGTAATGCCAGTGATGAAATACATTTTTTCCTTCAAGTTTCCTAGTGAAAAGGTCTAATAAGGTCTCATCACGATTTTTTTATTCTGTCTACATGACTCTTCCTTATTCTATCTAAAGATAAAATGGGGAAGCTCAATAAAATATATTTCCAATAAACATTCATTTTTTAATAAATTCATTTTATAACATTCACCTCACGCTCTCTTAAAGTTCAAACATAACACAATGATTGTGATAGTCAGTGAGAGATTCAACCTCTCCTCCTTTGTGTACATTCTTCAAAAATCAAGCAGATTTTAGATAGTAATCAGTGCTCAGCATTTTTTAATTTGAGAGATGCATCGCACTGGTGTGGGTGCAGGAATGAAACTGTATACATTATGCATAAATCTTAAATAAGCCTTTTAATGTACTTGGCTAGGAGGTTTCTTTATGGAAGTACAACATGTTGATATTCTTATTTTGAATAATTTGTTCTACTTCAGAAAAGAAGAGCTAGACAAGTTGAAACTACCTGTAACTCATGGCTGACCTTTCCAACAACAACGATAATTTGAATTGCGTGCATGGCAGCCTTCACAGGAATGGGTGACTAGAATTACTGGTGCTTCTCTGTGTGGTATTCATTCTAATGAGAAAAAGAAAGGGACACAAGACCTACAGAGGTCTGTTTGGCAATCTGGCACCCTGTAAATTGTCTTTGAAAGAAAAAAATGCCCTCTAAAAAACCCCTTCTAAGTCATGTGGGCAGAGAAGAAATCTATTATTTAGATCAGTTGTCTCAACATGGAGAAAATCTAGATATTCTCACTGATCTTCTACACAGATTCGTAGAATCATTTACATAAGGAAAGACCTTTAAGACCATTGAGTCAAACTGTTAACCCAGCACTGCCAAGCCTACCAGTTAAACCACGTCCCCAAGTGCCACATCTGCACATCTCTTAAATGCCTCCAGGGATGGGGACTCACCCACATCCCTGAGCAACACATTCCAATGTTTATCAACAGTTTCAGTGAAAAAAATTTTACTTAAAATATTTATTTTAAAAAAAATATCCAAACTAAACCTCCCCTGGAAAAACTAGAGGACATTTCTTGGTTGAAAATTTCCATATTCCAAAATTACTAGTATGCAAACTCCTTTTAAGAACATCAAGTCTTACTTTTATTTCTTAACATAGTCTATTACAATTCGTATGGTAAAAAGAACCCAAACCCAATGTTTAAGGTTAAAGATGGACTGAAGAGTTTTGTATTACAGACAATTTATTCCCTGTTTGCATCATTGTTATGACAAGATCCCTTGGACAGTCCTTCACTGTCTATGAACACCCTGGCCTTTGCAGCTGCAATCTGCAATGATAACTCCACTGAGTGATTTAGCTGTTAGAAAGTACACCTTGAAGCTGCATTCTAATGTCCTGGGAATTCTCCTGAGGAGAGGTACACTTACCAAGGATTGCGGAAGAACATGTCACAGAAAGAATAATGGCAAGAGGAGAATAATCTTTGTAGAGGTTAAGGTAGAAGTATCCTCAGGATAGTTCTTATTAAGAATAGTTATGCTAAGGGTAATTATAGAGACATTATCCTAAGTAAAAGGATAATTTTTTTAGAGTTTCACATGAATATGAATAGTTGGATTGAATGTAGAAAACTGAAATACAGAAACTGGAGGAGTTGATTCATCACTGTGTGGTACACATTCCTGGTTGTTTTGGTATTTTCAAGAAGCAGCACAGCTTCAGTTATTGCAGAGAGTCCATACTGTCTGCACCACGAAACAGATTATGGAAGAACCACAGAATGGCTTTGGTTGAAAGGGGCCTTTGAAGATCTAGTTCCAACCCCTCTGCATGGGCAGGGACACCTTTCACTAGATCAGGTTGTTCAAAGCTGGATCCAGCCTGGCCTTGAACGTTCCAGGGACGGGACATTCACAGCTGCTCAGGGCAAACTGTTTCAGGGTCTCGCTTGTATCTCAGTCTTTTGCCCTAGTGTGAAGAAAAGTGTTAAAATAGATGTTGGAGCGAAAAAAAATACTGAACTAAACAATACTACTGTTCTCTTTTAGAAAGCCTTATCATGCTTAAAGCTGAGTGTGTTTTACAAGTGCTCTGTGAGGTGAGGGCTGAGTAAACAATAAAAAAGTATTAAAATCTAATGTGAAGTGTTTCATGTCTGATTTTCTTTTCAGTGAAGGCTTGATTAGGAATTTTTGGGTTTCTGGAGCTAAACAATCAGGAACATTTTAAAGAACTAAAATGGTATGAAGAGTTGACAAATGGTTTCAAGTCCCACAGATGCGTGGGCACATGTTTAAATTAGTGGATATGAGTAATCCAATTGAAAGAATAGAATTTGAGCTTAAGTGCATATTTCTAAAATACACTACAGAGATGTACTAAAGCAATGTTAGTCTTGAGTATCTATGTGTACATGAACATACAAACACGTTTATAATATGAAGGATTTATTTCTAACTGACATCAGGCAACAACAAATTAGCCTCAGTTCAAAATGTATCCTTGCTGTCTCATAATAAAGACCACAGAGAATCTATGTTACAATGAAAAGTTAAACCACTTATACTCTAAGTAGAATAAAGACTTACAAATCTGTCTTGTATAAAGTGTGAAGTGCCCGTGTCCACATACATACAACTGCATTAGATGCTCTGTCACTGTCCAAACACAATTTACTTTTTCTTTTTTTCTTCTTTTTTTTTTGAGTCAGGCAGAAACCTCTGATAGCACCATTTCAAATGCAAATAATTCTGTTCCAACTGCCTCTTTACATTAGCTAAATGAAGTCATCAGTAAACAAAATTGGAAGAAATCTTAACACAACTGCTGTAAACAACTTTAAAAGTTTTATATCCCGAAAGATTAAAAGTGTTAGAAGACTGTTCAGATTCACTGGAGATGTTCACCACTGATAAAGTTTATAGTCAAAAAATAACTCTCTCATCTCACCCAAACTGATACTGGTCACAGCAAATTATAATCAAAGATAGATTTCTTGGAGGGTGATAATACCATTAGATTTAAGGAATTAAAAATACATGAAACTTTTGAGTTAATGAACAGGGTCCTTAACTGCTCATTTAATTCAAACAGCTGTTTGTTAATGCCCTAAGCAGTGTCATAAACTGTGAAAATACTGTTGAGTGCAAGACACTAGTTAATGCTATAAAGCAACACATGCTCTAATATTAAAAGGATTTAATGGGATTAATAGAGAATAAAACATTAACTCCCTATTATGATGTTTTTGGGACCCAAGGGCAAATTCTGGCTAAAAAGGACTCTGGTTCTAAAAGCACAAAAAGTAAACTATAGCACTGTACAGCAAATCATGGCAATTTTATGCTCCTGAAAAAAAGTGGAACCCTGATAAGATCACATCTGTTCCAATCACAGACTGGATAAAATCACTGTTTACTAAAGTCCTAAATAACTAAATATGTGGAACCCCAACAAGATCCCATCTGTTAAGACTACAATTTGGATAAGGTCCCATTACAAAAATTTCTATATAATAACATATAATGAAAAATTTTTATTTTCTCCAGTTTAATAAATTCCTTCATAGGGATACACAATATTGTAAAAATCCAACAGCACAATTAACTGGCTTGATGAACATTAATAATATATTAGAATTTGGATTATCAATTCAAAAGAGAAATCAAAACCTTGTCTTAGTGTTTAAGCTATACAACCTCACTCAAATGTTCTTAAGCCTAGTTATTTTGAACATATCTATACAGTTATTTTTTCCCCTTCCTAATACAATGACAGGTTTGATAGCATATGTAGTTCATCAGCAAACTACAAAAGCTTAATATTTGCAAAGTTGTCTACTAGTTTTTCTGATTTCCATTTGAAAGAGTGTTCTTTTAGAGAAGAAAACAGAAAGTAGGCTGAATTTACCTTTATAGGTACAGCATATTTGAAAATTGTCAGTAGTAGGAGAATTTTTTTTAAAAGTTCACAAGCTTAATATATAAATAAATATATAAATAAAATCTATTTCAATGCCCAAGATTTTTTTTATACAGTAATACTGCAGGAAAGGACAATTAAGAATTTGGAGATTTTTTCTAAAAATGAAAGGCAGCAAGGTTAAACATTATATTTTCAGGTCATATTGTCCTCCAAAACATCATTAATTGCTTTATACAGGAGTCCATAAAATGAGATGTTCTTCTGTCCTTTTAAATTGAAAAAAATTCCAAACCTCCACAAACCTTCCAATGTTTTAAAGTAATTTGATTGCAATTTTTTTTGTTAATTCCTGTATTTAATATTATTTAAAACATTAATAATAATTTGCAACTGCACTGGAATTGCAGATATTTTCACCTGAATATCTCAGATCATGACTTTTAAAAGATCACAGGATCAGACAGTGAAGAGCCATCATTTATAATAAAAGTGAGGGCTGACAGCCACCAAAAAGGCAATTGAAGATGTGAATGTTCATAATTTCTGCTTAAGTTCATCAAGACTGTGAATTTCCAATGCTTGGTACCTCAAAAGGAAATTGCTTAAAAGCAGTCACATATCTAGGGGATAAGAATACCTACTTACAAAGTAGTGGTCTTCACCTAAAGATTGCGTTTAGATTTTTGTATATCAACATTTTCCTTGAAGAGAAAAATTAGGAAATAATTTTCCACCCTTAGACAAACTGAATATTTACAATCATAGAATGATAGAATTGTTAAGGTTGGAAAAGACCTCTAAGATCAAGTCCATTTTAGAAATGTTGATCAAAGTATATTGAAATATCCTGTGTGTCCCAGCAGAGATTTAATTTCAGATATGGGCTACTGGGGTTTTTTTGTTAGTTTGTTTTAGTCTGTGAACCTAGAAAGCAAAATAACCTTCCTGAATGTTTATACTAGATTCTACTTCCCTTCCCTTCCCTTCCCTTCCCTTCCCTTCCCTTGTAGGTTTATCTCAATACACACATTTTCTTGGTTCTACTCTCCCCTTGTCCTGCTGGGGGTAGAGGTGCGGGAATTGAGTGAGTGAATGTGTGGATTTAGCAGCCGTCTAGGGTAACCCTACCACAAATTTAGCTGATAAAAAAATTACCTACTAGCTCAAAATCAGATAAATTCAAGTATCTCTGAAAAGAAGTCAAAGAGTGTTTTTGAACAATCAATGCTGATAGCACAAAGGTAGATGAATAGATGTATAGATATACAGATGTATAGACAGAGAGAGAGAGAGGTGAATTTTTTTGGTAAATTTCCTATGCAAGTTCCAAATTACTGCATCATTGTCCTCATTCTCAAATTAAATTTGTGAAAAGGTCAAGACTGGTACTCTTCCTTAACTAGAATTGAATATATCTAAACATAATATTTTCTCCAATATTGGCAATTCTTAAAATCTTGCAGTGCGTAGCAAACAAAAAGATCCTGGTTAAATTTTAAAAAATCAAACTGTTTTCTTTCTATTGGAATAAAAAGAACTTTTTTTTTTTAAATCGAAAAAGCAGTATTCATTTTGTTTGTTGGCAGTTTATCACAAATTTTGTGCTTCATTCTTCCTAAAGGTGTTGATAGGTGAAAGCAGAAAGAAGACGTACCTCTCTACCCTCTCTACTTGGCCATGGCTGCTGCTCCATGATCAAATGCAGTCTACTGAGGAGGAGCTGTGGACATGTCCTTTACCTGAAAACCACTGAACACATTCAGGAAGAAAGTCAACAGAGTACAGCCTGAAAATCCCACAAGAGCAGAAACGCTGCAGAGTGAGCAAAGACTGGGAAACCCCTGAGAAGTATTTCTTAACTTCCACCTCAGAACATTGCACCAAAATATAATTAGTTTTTGAGCCTTGTGGACAAGCTGAAACAAGTACTTGTCAGAGCAAGATTCAAGCAAATCAACCTATGGGTTTGATTAAGGTTTTTTATTTACATCCTTTTGATTATGCAGTCAGTGAATACAAATGAACCCTAAAAGGTAGATTGAGTACTCAATGTTCCATCTTCCCTCTAGCACATTTAGAGATAGTATTGTATATGTGTTTCATTTTATTTTCTGCCCTCACTTCTTTACTTTACACATAGCTCTTTTGCACTAGTAAAGATTAGCTTTAAAGGCATTTGGATTTCTCTTTTCTTTTAGGTTTTCTGCCAGGCAGCCTAATTTTGACTGTGTTTAGCAACTAGTACAAGTGCATAGGGAAAAAGCTTTCCAACAGACCCACAATATTCACTGTGTTTCTTGCTCCATTATTCACAAATCAAAACCTTCTTTACTTTATTAAAAGTCTTCAAAAATCAGATAATTTCAGAAAAACATAAAAAAATTATTAAAAAATAATTAATTTCCCTTGTATTTCACTATAATCTCAAGATACCTAAAATGGCACAAACTGGATATGGCATCAGAAGTGCTCAATTTATATGGAACCTTCTTAACAGTGGTAATTTTGATACCAATATGTACACCCAAATTACTTGCAACAGGCAAAATCCCCTCAAAATAGTGAAGAAATAAGATATTTGTCCCAACATTTGACTCTGTGCTTTAATTCAAAATACTATTCTTTATGCTGCTTAAATCTTGTGGAAGAGGGACATCATTCTGAGAAAAAGAAGAGAAAAACAGGGGAGAGCATTCATGGTAGGATAAGATAGTGGTCAAAGACTGCAGTATGTACAAATATGGATGTTGCTTAAAGCACTTGAAAAAGCAAGTCCTGTAGGATTTTCCCACATGTGGGAATAGCTGTGATTTATTGAGTTTTTAAAGAGAGGGCAAAAGAACACTTAGCATTTGTGAGAATATTCATAATGGTTAACACTACAGCACAGAAGCTTGATATCTTTAAAATGCTCCCATAATCCATGGAAAGAACAGACTCCATCAAAAGATGCCTAAGTAGAGCAGTATAATTATTTTCTTGGAAATTCTCTTGAGATTCTTGATTAGAAGAGTTTGACTATCCTTCTCTCACCATGCCAGCAACTAAAAATTTCCCTCCACATACCCAGACCCCACCTAATTTCAGGTACTCACTCTACTACTTAGTGTTTACTAGCCCTTAAAATAGCTGTAATCTAATTGTAAGAATACAAAATGACACACATTTTCTTATGTTTCCTGAATTTTTTTAGCAGTTTTCTTCTTCAGTTGTCACTAGGTCTCTCATTTTAACACAGAGCTTCCAAGTCTTACAATTCATATGCAAAAAAAAAGGAAGACAAAACCAGATCAGTGAAACGATGGTGTAAAATGTGATAAGACATTTCTAGCAAAAAATTATATCAAAGTTCAAATTCACCATAGACTAACAGAAAACAGATAGTTTTATGTTGACTGATTTAGTACAAGTTAGAAGACATAGCACTCATAAGAACAAAAGTAACACACATTCTTACACATCAAAGCAAAAGGATTTTTAACTAAACACGGATTTTTCTTCACTGAAGTTGTACCAAGACATGTAGTCATCTCCAGGTAGACATTTAAGCCTGAAAGTGAGATTCTGAATGGATACAGGACTCGAAGGGATATATGCAAGTTTGCAGAGGATACAAAATTGGGAGGAGCTGTTGACTCCCTCAAAGGCGGAGAGGCCCTGCAGAGACACCTCAATAAATCAGAGGGCTGGGCAATCACCAACAGTACAAAGTCCAACAAGGGAAAGTGCCACTTCCCACACCTGGGACAGGGCAATCCTGGTTGTGTGTACAGACTGGGGAACGAGATGCTGGAGAGCAGAGCTGCAGAAAGGGACCTGGGGGTCCTGGTCACTGGCAAGTTGGACACACGTCAGCAGTGCCCTGGCAGCCAGGAGGGCCAGCCCTGTCCTGGGGGGCATCAGGCACAGCATCGCCAGCTGGGCAAGGGAGGGGATTGTCCTGCTCTGCTCTGCACTGGGGCAGCCTCACCTCGAGTGCTGGGGGCAGTGTCGGGTGCCACAGTATAAAAATGACATGAAGGTATTAGAGAGTGTCCAAAGGAGGGCCATGAATATGTGAAGAACCTTGAGGGGAAGCCATTGAGGAACAGCTGATGTCACTTGGTCTGTTCAGCCTGGAGAAGAGGGGAGATCTCTGAGGGGAGATGTCATTGCAGTCTACAACTTCCTCAGGAGGGGAAGAGCAGGGGCAGACACTCCCCAGGGAAGTGGTCACAGCACCAAGCCTGGCAAGAGTTCAAGAAAGGTTCAAACGATGCTCTCAGGCACATGGTGTGATTCTTGGGGGTGCCATGTGCAGGCCTAAGAGGAGAACTCGATGGTCGTTGTGGATTCCTTACAACTCTGAATATTCCATGATCCTTGAATGGATCAATTTTACAGCAGTGTACAGATTAGAAAAAAAAAAATTAGAATTTTTCAGGTTACGAGAAGTGAAAATGTTCATCATTCCTGATTAGTAACCATATGGACAGTGACACTATGGACTTCTGGTTATCTATAGAACTAGTGGTGTCAATAACTGTTGAAACCAAGATTGTTGAATTCTCTTCTATCACATCATGAGAGCTGTGGGTGCTGCTTTGCTTTATCCACCCACCTCACGTATCTTTTAGATACTTCAAAAATAATTCAAGCTAAATGTCTAGTGCATTAAAATTACAATCTAGGTCTTGTTAGAAAGTTACAACTTTCTGTGTAATATCTAATTTGTAAGTTTTAATTTTCAGTTCACAGTATTTGAGATGTAGATGCAAATAAAGGTGAAGAGAAAGATGGATAATAATAGTCATTAATTTTGTCACTAAACAATGAGGCATAGCCTCCCAGTTTTTATCACTGCTGTCAAGATAGAATATTAGTATTGAACCTTGCCTTCCTATATAAAATGTTTCTATATTCATTTGTATCAAAAATAGTATCAAAATTGGTTGCAACAAAGGGAAAACTAAAGACCAATAAAATTCTTTCTGAGATAGTTTGAGCTTCATATCTAGAACCATATGTACAAGATAAACATTTGTCTTCACTAGAAATATTTTCTACTCTTGTGGAATCCATATCTTAGGATAATCTTATGATCATCACTGAAAGCCTGAAAATTATCTGTGAACAACTAAAGAGACTTACACCTATGAGTAACTAATTCTTGGACATTCCAGCATATAAAAATTAATCCCAACAGCACATACTACACTTAAAAGTTCCTAATTGACTAAATATCTGTGTCTCTGTGTCTGGTCAGATACAGGAATATTTTATTTGTTAGATGGGAAAGGCAGCATTAAGAGCTGATATTAAGGATGGATATGGCAGAATCTGCAGAATGAGATGCATCTCTTCCAAAATACTGCAAAGCCAAGAGTTTGGCTCCAATGCTATAAAGACCTTTGCTTCTCCATGTAACAGCAGGGAAATATGGACATTAAAGTTCTCTCCTGTAGCACTATTTTGAAAATAATTCAAATCCATTTCCATGGCAACATTGATACATTAAACAAAACAGTTTATGTATTTTTAGGTAGTAGCTACAAAAAGAATGTAATAATACTTTGAAAGAGATGTCTGAGACACATGTATGGTAAGTGCTTCAAGACCCTTTCCCTCCAAGGATTCTAAAAGTTAAATAGTTCTTTTTTTCTCGATGAAAGACTTAACTAAAATAAGCAGTATGAACAAATCTCCAACTGTGAACTAATTAAAGACAATTCCCCTTCATGGTTTTCCCACTAAATGTTATTTGTGATTTTATTTTTCTTTCCCAAGTTTGTCTTACTTTACATATCTGTCGTCTATAAGGCTAATGCAAAATACTAATTATTTTAAATACCAAACAATATACCCAAAACCTCAGAAAGTTAACATTACTGTTTATTAAGTCAGGAAAAAAAATTAAATTTTAAATTGTGAAAACACTTGCAGACTCATACTAGTAATACCCTTTAACTTTACCAAGCAATAAGAAAACATAAAGAAATAAAACCAACAATCAAAAAACAACAACATAATCAGGAACCCATTATTTTAATTTTATTTATTTGGACTTGAACACGGCATAATACACAAGTACCTCTATAATGCTGAAGTAAGCCTTCAAAATATCAATGCTACTCTAAATTAAGTAAAGTTTTCAGCTCTTCCAAATCAATCAGATATATGACAACATAAGTAGCAAAACCTAACCAATCCAGTCAAGGCCCTTGGGGTTTTATATTCAAGGCTACTCAAGGCACACTGCCCTGTGGCATAGGAGAAAGGAAGGCTGGAGTTTTTAAGACATAAAAATTGACATTCATAACGATGTAGAAAAAAGCCCCCCTAAGGTCTACAGAGACGAATTAGCTTGAATTCAGTGATGACGTCTTCTGAGGAGGAGATTGGACTGTAGACTTTCTGAGGTCAATTCAAACCTGGATGAGTATATGATTTTAAGCATGGGGAGTCTCACCCTCCTCCTTAATGTGAAGATGTTTTAGCAGTACTCTAGCAATATGACACCTTTCTGACACTTGCTTCCCATGGTCCTTAACAGTGGGGATGGAGAAGACATGCAGGGCTGCGGCCTCACTGTCAGTCTCATAACTCATCACCAGAAATGCATCTATGGTGGCCAAAAGTCCGAGGCCTCATACCCCATGGCTGCTGAACATGCAGTGATACAACAGGCATTCTGTATATCATTCACAAATTAATATAGTTAGGGACATAACCGGCTGGGAATGCCACATCCTTCCCTACAATTGACTCACTCTCTCTCTTACATTGGCCATCACTGCATTAACGTAGTAAAGAAATGGCACAATTTAAAACTGAGCAATGAAGTCATAATTCAGCTTTCAAAAATTAAACATGATTCTCATTCCCTCTTAAGCCTTCCAGGCGCTTTGCTGAAGACAAAAATCAGCTTTGCTACTCCTTGTACAGCACACTGGAAGTATTTTAATTTCGATTTAAAAATTGATATTTTATCCTAATTGCATATGCAAATCTGTAAGACATGCAGTACAAAAACTCCTACCTGACTGATATCAATCACAAAAAGTACGTCAGATCTGTGCTCTGAAGTAATTCATCACATCTGTGATAGCACAGAGTGGTCATGCACACATACTTAAAGCAGAAGTATTTAATAATTATTCCCATTGCAGCTGAAACTATCTTCTGCTGCTAGGGAGATTCATGAAACCTGAGAAATCTCTAAGATTTGCCATTAGAGACAGCTGACAATCTTTTCAATTCTTCCTGATAGTGCTTGTAAGAGAAATAAATTACAGTAACTATTATCTTCAAACATTTACTCAACACAATTATACCAATAATTTAAAATTAGCAGAAGTTCTCATTTTCCTACACAATGCACCAGATGAGAAAAGGGAACCGAAACAGAATAGTAAAATACAGCTTGAGAGAAACTCAGCCCCTATTCAGAACATAAGCTTCCTTTCTGCCAGTGCTTTAGCTCCAAGGAGTAGGTTTATGAGCTGACAAGTTGACAGTATTTCTTTGTTATGACTGGCTAAGGACGTCCAATTGTCATACAATAATTTTCAGTAATTAGTATACATATTAGAAGTAACTCATCTTTTCACAAGAACAATGTTCTTTTGGATAAACAATAGCTTCTGCAACACTAAATTATAGAGGCCAAGCTCCTAATTTATGGTGGGTTACAATTATACATGTTGTGGGCCACAAGCACTCTGTGGGCTGTGTAATGAAGGCCAATAGTTTAAAAACTGATTAGAATTACAAATAATCTGCCAGGTGTTTTCATCGCTGTTTTGGAAGACAGCATTATCCTAGCCAGAGTCTCTAAAGCCAAGATGAGAGAAGATATTATGGAAAACTCTGTGGTCAATAACACTTCAAAAATACCTTTTTCAAAGTGTGTATTATTTTTACATCACAAGAGCAAGAATAAGGGTAGCATGGTAGTGGCACTACCACATGAAACCTCATCACTGCACACATGTTGTACTGGCCTTGTAAATTTGACCATGAATCTGGCGCTCTTGGACCATCTGTAGGAGACGTGTGGGCACAAAATAAATTTAGAGTAGAAAAATTACAGAAGAATGTTACAATAGATAGTTGGATTTATCTCTACTTACATCACAAGAGTCAGTTACAACTCTCTATCTCACATCATTATTTGAAAATTTGAAATATTTCTTTTAAATTAATTCAGAATAAATCAGAAAAGCGAGGTCCTTTCATTTTCTTCCCAATAGAATTTGAATGTAGAATTTTAGATCTATTCGAGAAAACATTATTTTATTAAATAGGTGATGGTTATCTGCGTTTTATATCCAATCAACAAAGTTGCCACAAACAAGATTGCCATAAACATGAGCTCTAGATTTCAGGTATCCATATATACAATATAACACCTAATAAAATGAAAAATAAAATAAAGCATCTAAAAAAGTGATTTGAATTAAAGGGTCAAAAATGGTAGATTTTTTTATTGAATCATAGAGTATCCTGAGTAGGAAGAGACCCACAAGGATCACTGAGTCCAACCCCTGGTCCTGAGAAGGACACCCCAAGAGTCACACTATGTGCCTGAGATCATTGTCCAAATGCTTCTTGAACTCTTGTCAGGCTGGTGCTGTGACCACTTCCCTGGGGAGCCTGTTCCAGTGCTCAAACACCCCTGGGTGAAGAACCTTTTCCTGATATCCAACCTAAACCTCCCATGACTCAGCTTCAGGCCATTCCCTCGGGTCCTGTCCCTGGTCATCACAGAGAAGAGGTCAGTGCCTGTGTCTCCACTTGCCCTTGTGTGGAAGCTGCAGATGGCTGTGATGTCTCCCCTCAGTCTCCTCTTCTCCAGGCTGAACTAGTACAGCATTCATATGGAGGCCACTCATCTTTTCATTCTGGAATGGCCATGACACAAGTAACATCATTTGCTATTCGGAACAACTTTCAACAGCTCTAGATTGGAAGAGGTTTGAAAGAAAACAGGTCACAACACAGGATATGAACATATACTCTGACATTCAGAATGAGAAAAAAATCACAGTATTGTGGATTTAAAACATTGGCATTAAGTACTTTTCAGTGTTAAAAATAAGGAGCTTTATTTGACCATACAGGTAGGTTTTAAAGTCTAACTGACCTGGAAATTCACAGATTTTATGGATATACAAATGACAATATCTGTTGCATTAATAAATAGTTTATGGATTATTATTATATTAAAATATTCTTCGCAGGTCTGATACTAGACATATATGTGTTTAAATTGCTAAGGGAAGGTAATTTTTTTTGCTCAAGTGGCAACTTTAACTGTTTGCAGAAGTACTATATAAGGAACATAAAATATATAAAAATAAAACATAGATATAAAGAACATTAACTGGATTTAAGGCATCCAAAATGGCAAAATCACACCACCATTCACTGGGTCAAGGCAAAACCATTTTGCTATCATTCAGTACAGATGCAGTTTATTAAATTTCAGTTGTTAAGGAGCACTAAGTAGATGTGGGTTAGTCTACAGATTTCTTGAGAGCATATGCCAGTTCTTCCAAGGATTATGTTACAGAAGAATCAACAGTTAATTCAAGTTTACATTTAATAGTGTAAGAAAATACTAACATGTCTACTTTTGACTCAACTTTTTTTTAAATTAGAAATTTATTTTCATTTAATTTAATCAGAACTTGTGCACTAAAATATCCTTTTTGAATGGATACTAATTTTAAATTTCTGGGGCTTTGCACCTGATTAATTTTATACTTAAAACTCATCAAAGTTGAATGGCAAAGTTTTTAGACATCTGAAAATATTCTGTGATATTTAGTTTTCATATATAAATTAAATTAATGCTAAAGATTTTGTTATTCAGGTTTTTGGTGTTCAGAATTGCATGTTCTACAATTGTAAATTTAGAATGCAAATGTAGATTGCTAAGGCAGTTGGTACTCTACAAGTTTATAACTCAGATAGATTAAAACTTGTTACAGGCAACAGTTTAAATCACTACTGCATTTGAAATATACAACTTAATAAACATAAAGAATATGTTGAGCATATGTCCTGAGCTGAAGAATCCCTGAAATTTTAAAATAATGCCTTAAAAAATTCCGAATATAACCTTTCCACTTACTGGTAACAGATTTTGTAATCCAGCATGTTTTTAAAAGATAGGTATCACCTTGTCCAGTGCAGAAGAAAATCACTACGCAACAGTGGTTTTCTGAACCTGATTGCACCAAAAACAATTGCATTTGTGGAAACTGAAGTGTGAAAAGCTTTTAGGAATGATAAGAATAATAGTACATGTTTCTGCATAACAGTAACTGCAAATGGTGAACTTTGCAAGAGAGTAAAACCTTTCAGCTTCATTTTGGGAACTCATTGTGCCTTAAACTATCTCTGTAGGATAAAGTAAATATAGGTCTAGATAAACACAACATGCAAAACATCAAGGAAATGGGGGAAAAGAAAATTTAAAATACTTTAAAGACAAGTTTCTGCTGAAGAAAACAACATTGCATAGATTTTGGAGAGGGGTAGTACAGCCTTTCAATTCTACAATAGCCAAAAGATGCTCTGAAAAAATAAAGGTAGATAAAACAGTGAAATAGGTATCATGGACCTGACCTCCTAAGTAGTCTGTAGGTGACTTTCTTTACCATTGTGATGCTTAATGTAGATCAAGTTAAAAATGAACAATAAAAAATAAATCCTTATCAAGAAAAAGTCTTTTGTACATATTGGTTAAACTTGGATTTTGAACTAATTTGAATGTTTACAATTATTTTCTTGGTGAAGTCCACAGGAATTTTCAGATTATAGTGGAAAAATACTAAAAGACTTCTAACCAATCTTCTGGCTTCTATATCTTCAGATCTATGAGAATAGAAGCCAATTCTTGCTGATCTCCTAAGTCTTGCAGTATGACCAAACCACTTCCAGTGATATCCCTTACCAAAACCTACATCAGCATGAGGGGGAATCTACTTGTGTTTTTATGAGCATGGTATTCTAAAAGAAGGACTTAACAGTGCCAACCTTTGTTCAAATACACTTTGACATGCAAAATCTGCACATGCAGGTCCTTTTACAAAACTGGCTTATTGCAACCACATTGGATTACAGTCCCTGAGAAACATTGTAATTTGCATCTATTGCACACACTTTCCTGAGACACTAATTTGTAGATTCTATTGTGATTTTGGGCAAAAAACGATTTTTTTTCTTTTCTTTAAAATACCCTCTGCTTCTTTGTCCCATTTGTTTGCTTTGTCTACTATCTATATGAAGTGTAAACCACCTGTACTTCCAAACTGGCAAACTCTTTTTAATTCTTATTTGTCTGGTCTGTACCAACACCTACTGAAGACTGATGTGCCTACTAAAACACTATTTAGCAGCATTGGATCATCCCTATGCTGGCCAACATGCGAAGTGGTTTCCAGATATTTTTCTCTCTAACATGATCAAACAATAATGACATATTTTGACCACCATTGCTCAAAAATAAAGAAATATACATTAACAAAGAGGGATAGTATGTTCTAGCTAGAGAGACAAAGGGAAAACAAATTGCAATAAGATTTAAATAATGATTTCTATTTCTACTAACAAAGCATAGGTCTGGGCAGCTACTATCATCTAAGTAAAATGTGTATTCAAATCACACCTGTTCGATTTCTCAAAAGTGCTATTTCAGCTAATTTAACCACTCATTCCTCTTAGGGACACATTTTCCTGGGAAATTTAAGCTACTGAAATCAACCTGAGTAAATCATGCAGTTAAATGATTTTTGATAATAGAAAAATTTGGCTGACTGCAAATGCTTAAAGAGTGTGGAAGTACGGAATACTGGTGGATGACTAGACAGTTATGCATTCCATATGTCACAAACAAAAGTCTCAACTTACAAACTTGTTATGATCTAACTACCAGCACTGGCATTGCAGTGCTAGATATTATGACAGATAAAACATTCACCTACAGAAATTATTATTTCTCAAGAATGAATATTAACAGAATTTACTGGAGGTTTTTCCCTCCTTCTTTAGAGACAGACAGGAGCATCGAGTAATAAAACTGTAGAATTGTGTTCTTTTCTTCATGTCTGCCAGTTTAATTTGGTTTGTATCGAATCCAAATATACTGCTGTGTGCCATTTATTGCATTGAAATAGCCCCTTGCATTCCTATGGGGCTTATTTGAATTGCAGAAACAGGTACATCCTAATTTCCTGAGTATGACTTAATCAAGCAACCTCTTTAAAAATGTGGTCCTAAAAATCCTGTTATTCCTAGCTACTATAATCAATAGTCACATTATTTTGTGTTCAAAATGGATAGAAAGAGCATAAAATGTCTGCCTTGCATTTTATGCGAACCTCTGCTCCTCCATAGACAAGGAAGAGACAAGACTGCTGGCTTGCATCTCAACCACCAAGACTCTGAATATCTCCTTTCCATGTCTTGTACACATAGCACTCTTCTTGGAAGGCTAGCAGGATGCCATTTTTGAGCTGGACTTTACAACAGGTTCTGGGTCAGTTTCTCTCTTCTCCAGTAGAAAAAGTGAAGTGGTATGGCAGGATGTTTGCATCCATGTTGAACCCACTGCTGGCTATAAAAAATGGCAGGGAGCAGTAGGAGATATTTCTGTATTTCCAACTCAATAAAGAGGATCTCAGAATTCTTATTTTATTAGACATACTAAATTTGGGGGTTATGTACAACAAACTCCAGGTCTTAAACTGGTGATATTAATTTATTAAGATAAAATCACAACTTCATTCCTCTTTCAGCCCATCTGATAAACTAAGTCTTCAGTTGTGACCTTAGGCATGCATTGACCACAACGAAGCACTGTTGTTGCCTAGCTACTAATTTTCACTTTTAGACTCAGCACAGCTTCTAAATGGTGACCTAATGAAGGGCATCTTTGCTCAAAAATCCTATTTTTTTTAAATTAATTGATGAGTCTAGTAAGAGTTAATACACACTATGAGTCTTGTAACACATAATTTAAGTACACATCCATTTGAAACTCTAACAGTTCACTCTCATGTTTTATCAAAGCTGCATTTCTTTGGTATATCTTAAATTTTCATTATTTTAGTGATTAAATATTAAAGGAGTTACTTAAACCGTAGTTCTTTCTCCAGTGATGCTATATATTCTTCAGCAACTTCTCTTTGAAGAGACAATTCAATACAATTACGACAAGACTCACGACATCCCAGACTGATGGGTTTGTGTGTGTGTGTGTGTGTACGATTTCACTGTCATGAGTCTCAGTACCAAGTTTTTGGGTTGTTAGTTGGACTGTTTACCAATTTTTTAATGCCTCAGGCAACTGTCTATACTACTCTGTGACTCTGCTGTCATCAAAATCATCTTCTAGAGAATAATTGTGGCCCAGTTATTCATCAATGCATTGCCAGTTCAGACACTTTGAAGTTGAGACTTCAAATCCTTAATTCCCTAACCAGATAGTTTAAAATGATCGTAACTAAAATTGCTTCACCATATGATTGCAGGTTCATCTTTTTTCTTTTTTTTTTTCTTTTTTAAATACTACTTTTGGCTGTAGTATGTGAGCCACAGCCATTAGCTTTCCACAGTTCTCTTACTATTGACTATGGGGTCAGAATTTAATTCATATACTAAAGAATTTTTTAGTGGTTCAAGTTATTGATGCACTCTGTGCAACTTGCCAGACATTGCCTCCTGGAAACCACAAATTTCCCTGCGAATCAATTAAATAATAATTTAGACAAGCTATTTAAAATACAAAGTTTAAGCAATTGCTGTCAGAGACTGAAATATTATAGTTTATGACTTAAACATTTTGTTAAAGGACTTTTGAAACTGTATTACAAAAAGCTGCAGAGAAGACTCCCACACCCTGAATGGGGCCCTGACTGAGGCCTTACACCGCCTGCTGATGAAGATAAGATAAAGTAACAACTCAGGGCTGGGGACATTCACGGAGCACAAGCTTAACATCTCCAAGGTGGAGACCACAGCCCCAGGGCTATCAGCTCCCAGGCTCCAACAGACCCTCCACCAAAGGGCGGCAGGAGGAGAGGCTCTGGGTGTCTCGGAAAAGCCTCTGGTCAGAGGTGCAGTGACTGCCCATCCTCCACTGTGCAGAGGAGCCCAGCTGAGGGGTCCTCACCAGGGAAGGGGGGGAAGCTTATCCACAGCAGAAGGGGGTGACATGGCCCATCACAGGGGCTCCCCTCAAAGGGGTCCCCAGACCCTGCACCAGAGCACCGGAGATGATGAAACACACCCTCAGTGTTGCAAGGGACAGTGTCAAGCCAGCCCCTGGCAAGGGGAGACACGTGGGCATTCCCACCTGGCCCAAAGTGTATATTAATCCACGGGATTCTGCACTCTTCAGTGTGGTGTGGCGGCATGTGACGGCCTGGTGTAGCGTGTGGTGGCAGGGCCACAGAGGTGACGGGGGACCCTCACCACCAGCAGAGCAGATGGAGGGGAGCAACGAGATGTTGTTGGGACCCTCAGATGGGTGATGTGCTTCCACCTAACCCCTGTCACCTCTCCCTGTCCCCCCAACCCCCCACGCACATTTCTTTTTTCCATTTCTTTCTCTCTTTCTTTTCTCTTTCCTTCTCTTTACCTCTCTACTATTAAATAAAATACATCCATTTTTTGGCATCAACATCTAACCTTGTTTGGTTTTAATCTCGTTTCTGGGAATATTTTGAACCTTCTAAGTTCTTTCTGGTTTATGCACAGAAGACTTAGCTTGCTTTGCTTTTCTGGGTTTAAACCGGATCGTAACAATTGCATAAAGCTGTAGAACTAAAATGTTTATAATAAAAGGGCAGATGATCCACATCTTTACTTTGTCAATTGTTGAAAGACAGGATGCATTCCTTTTTTCTGAAAATGATGCTTTTTTAAGAAATTTTTTCATTTTCCTGAAGACAAGTGGTTGAACCTCATTCAATGAATCATTTTTGAGTAACACAATTGCAGCTGACAATTGTTACATAATTTATATTGAGAAAAGTGAGTAAAAAAAAGAAGCTCCAGCTCAAACTAGTGTTACCAATGTGTCTCCTATTTTCCTAGATCCCAGCCAATCAAGATAATGGGTTTAATATCAAGGAAGATGTTTTGCTGACAGGTAAGTATCATAATTTGGCAGTTTGATGGTTATTTATACTTATAGTCTCCACAAAATGCTAAAAAGCAGGCTACATAGGTATCATTCTTTTTTTTGATCTGATTTTTTCCCCTTTGGTATATACGTGAAGCTACTAAAATGAAATAAGGAAATAGTTTAGGTTGATAAGGTATTTGAAAAGTTTTGCAGTTCCTTACTGCAGTATATACACCACACACTTCATACACCAATGAGTCAATGAACTACAAATAGATGAAAAATAATTTGTCTGTTCATGAACAAACATGGTCAACATATTTTGATAAAACCAAAAAAAGCTGAATCCTCACTTTACCCTTAAAGTCTCTGGTTCTTAATACAAAGGTGGCATGCAGCTTTGAAGTTTTGCAGGAAAAATACAAATATAGGGCTTAGACTGCTTTGGTGAAATCCAAGTGATTAAAGCCCTACTGACTGAACTGATTTAATGATTCAGTCTTCTGTCTTTGGACAGCTACGAATTTCAATTCCAGAGCTAAAAGAACTTTCAAATGAAAAATTTTGCTTCTGCAAACTGAAGTTTATATGGGCATAACAGGAATTGAGATACCATCAATCTGTGCTTTGCTTAATTGTGGAACTATATTGAGACGGGTTAATCACAGAACATGGCTTTAGTGGAACTGCCTCAGGTGGTCGGAAGTCTGAAAATGTGTAACATCACTTGAGTCTAGGTCCCACCTTCTCCACGTTCTGTTCCAGACAATTCTTCACAGCTAGGCTTGGTAATAACACAGGAGCAGCTATGATTTAACTCTGTAACCCTAGGATTCCTTACAGCAAGGTAGATTCATGAAGGCTGATTCCACCAGATTTAGGGTTTGCTTTGTCAGAAAGTGGACCAAAATTAGAAGCAGGTACTCTCAAACATTCAGAATGAAGCGACTTGAATTTTACATAAGATAGAACAGTGAGAGCACATCATACCAGTGTTTCATGTACAATAACCAAACTTTTAATTCACTCCAGAACAGGTTTTTTATTTTTACAGCCCTAACTGGCTGAAGCCTCATTCATCTGAGAAACTCTTCTTCTACAACTCATTACAACAAAGACAGTCATATTTATTCTACAACACAGTTTGGGAAAAGGGTTCTTTCACCTAAGGTCTAAACTAGGAACTTAATTCCAGCTACACAGAATTCTAGACATCCTTGCACCTTGTACGCACATAACTGCCTATTTTTATATGGGTTTCCAGTATCATGGAATCACAGAATGTCCTGCCCTGGAAGGGACCCACAAGGATCATCAAAGTCCAGCTCCTTGTCCTGCATAGGACATCTCCAGAAATCTCACCTCGTGCCTGAGAACATTGTCCAAAACACTTTGGGAACTCTGTCAGCTTCTGTGCCATGACCAGTTCTCCGTTCCAATGCCCAATCACCTTCTGGGTGAAGAACCTTTCCCTAATACCCAGCCTAAACTTCCCCTGACACAGCTTCATGCCATGCTACAATGGTATGCACACTTCTACAATGACACTGTACAGAACAGAAATCTTTTTAAGTAGAAATTTGAAAAAGAGGAAAAGAAAAGGACTTGCTCCCTAATGACAACCTGGTATGTACTAATTTGTGCAAATAAGTGCACAATAACCACAGCAGAAGCAACCTAAAAATGCATTTAGTAATACAGTATGCCAGTTTATAAAACATGTCACTGATTACTTGCCTTTAGATACAGAAGCCTGTAAAAACAAAAATATTGCCCAGGCTGACTGCCATCAAAGCATGATAATTTTCTTCTAGCATTGTCTGACATCACTTGCCTACGACAACAGCTATCTGTGAAACTGAAACCCTTATTCAGGAGGTTAATGCGAGGTAGGAACTCCATTCAGTGTTATTTTGGCTTAAGGGCATAATGTCACAATTTGGTGCATCCTTTAATGACTTTTTATTTTCTAAAGGCAGCTTACAGCTTAGACCTAGTTCAGCAAATTTCCTTGCAAGGTCCTTGGAAAAAGCGAATGGGTAGGGAGTACAATTGATTGTGTGGCCAAATTTTTTGTTCATGTCTGCTTACTGATTTTTGTTCATTTCACAAATAAACAAGGCATGAATACATCAACCCACAAACCATAAACAATAAAGAACTTCATCCTGTAAGTTTGCTACGGCCAGCAGTTTGTGGCTGAATCTGCTATTTGTCATAAGATAAATGATAAAGTGATTGCCATTTGTCACTGAATACACAAGAGAAGTGTTCAGTGAATCACACAAATGCAGGCAACAGTAAATACTGCTGTTCTTAATAGTAACTTCTTATAAAAAGATCTGCTTAACTATAAAAAATTATTTTCTTAACTACCCATACCAATTTAATATGTTAACAATTTTATGAGAATACGCACATACCCATAAAACACATGAGCATTGATAGTATAAAAATCTAAAATTTACTACAATTCATTGTGCATAGCAGGAAAAGATACTTCTATATAGAAAGGTATTTTATAAAGTTAGGTGTAGAATTTAATTTATATGTATTGTTCTCATTTTTGTACTGTTCAGTGATTTTTAATACAAACTTTTTTATGTTTCTGGGAGTTACTGGTGCTTGACGGCTTTCAGCTATATTAATAGAGTTTATAACAGTGCCCATACATTAATATAGTCTAAGTTTTATCTAAACTCTGATTGAATTTAAGA
>NC_138781.1:119187881-119239881 GCF_965178545.1 Coloeus monedula
GAATGAAGATATGCATGCCAAAAATCTAATGCAGAATATGTTCTAAAATTATAACTACTGTGAAGTACATTTCAAAGCAGAAGTGTTGTTCAGTGTTGGGAAAACAGGAATAAATAAATAGAAAAGGTCTGTTAACATGCTTTGATTGAGGTCTGTCCAAATTTTGAGGTTGCTTTTGCCATCCTCTGTCAACTAACTCCTCAGGGGAGAATTTTCCCTGACTGAAAACATGATGACCTGACCAGATTCTGGCAACCTGCTTTAGCTGAGCTGAAGATGGAAATGTCTTTAACTGTACTTTCTCGAAATACAAGCTGAAGAGTCATCTAGTTACCAAAAACCCCAAGTAAGAAAAATAGTCTTTGCACTGTCAGAAAGACATTTCAGGTCACATTATGGCTGTTATAGGTAGATTACTCACCCTTTATATCAAGATGTTCACCTTCAAGAGGAAATATTTTCTCGCTGAAGTTTCTAAGAGACAGCATTTTATCCAAGCAGATGGATGCTAGAAACAGTTTTCCTTTAGGAAAAAACTAATTCTTACTTATTTAAAATAAATACTATTCACATTCTAATGATGTTTTGTATGATATGGGCATTATATATATTTTGTTTCACCCAGCTATATCATCCCACAGTTATGCAGGCCTATAGATTATGCCAGTAATCCTATCAATAGTTCTGTAACAATACAGTATTTCAATGAAAGAGAAGAGATTATCTAAACACACAAAATAATGTCCTTCTGAGGGATGTTTGCCAGGAGTTAAAACATCAATTTTTTGTATCTGTTACATTGATCTATAACACTTTAGCAAATGAATTTCACATGTGCTCTATGACCTCTCATAGGCTTAAGAGAAAAAAAAAACTTCTTTGAGCTGCTCTTCTACCTTTTAGAGTCTTCACTTTTTGATCTTATCTGAGTCCTTTTCAGTATCTCAGATAGCAGAAGTGTGAAATAATCTCTCCATACAGGCAAATCAGCATCAGGTTCTGAGAAATAATTTTTTAAACAGAGAATTCAAGCACTGAAGGGTTAATGGGGAATGCCATTTAATCAGTTCCTCAATAGTGTAAGTTCACAGCAGTTTCAAGAGGACAGTAGTATTTTTAAAGGCTCTTATCATACCAGATTCAAGCCATACATTTAGCTACGGTTACATATCCTCAAATTAATTTTACTGCACTACAGCTGATATCAGCTTATCTTTGTAGCACAGGCAGTACCAGTGATGTTTTAAGACTAATATATAAAAAATAGTCTCTAGTTAAAGCTATTAATATCAACAAGGGTGCAGGCTACTTTGCATTGTATTACCCGTCCTGAAACATCAGTCTTGCAAGCAAGGCAACTGGATAAAGACACAGTCACTCTCTCCACTCAGAGGAGTATTTTCAACTTGTTCATTCCATTGTGCCGATCATGTTTTGCAAGGTACAAATGTAGCATTCCAAACCTCATTATTTCTTTTTTTAAAAAAGTACTAGGTCATTTGTAACCTCATGATGATCAGCCAAAACTTCTTCATGACATAAAGAAACTAGCATTTCTCAAATTACCTCCAGGGAGGATTTTGTTTTCTTTTTTCCTAGTTTGGTTTTCCAAATTAGAAAATCTCCCTCTTTTGAAAGTTTCAGTTGTGCATTTGGGTGATAGTTTCCACCTAAAAACTAGAAACTAAATCCATCAGATTTAAGTTCAAAATGAATAGTATTGGAACCCAGCTAGTGTGAGGAGGGGAAAAAAATTACCCAAAATTTATATAGACAGGAAAGCTTGTATATCAGAACTGCCAAGTGATCCCTGTTTGAAATTGGTGCTCCTTCCTAAACGAGGAGGTGGACTACAGCGGGGCAATTAGTTATCTAATTACTCATGGCAGTGTTGTGTACTCTTCTTTAAGGGGCCATGTTTCTGAATACCTGCCTTTAACATGCATTTTTTCCTTCAGTGACTAATCAGTATGGATAAAGTTGGACAGCAGAATTAAAATCATCCTTTTATCTGGCAAACATTTCCTGCTGTCTTGCTTGTGTACACTTGCAATGCTTCTCAAACCTTGCCCTTCTTTCACCTCCCCTCTGCTGTTCACCCACACCTCCCTTTACCTGGCATGATTGACAAAGGAGATAACTACCATTAAGTACAGATGGACCCCCAAATATTGGTGCTTTGGTGTCAGCAGCTGCCTAAATCATTCAGATATGCTGTTGGCTGGAGTGCTGCCTCTCGAGAGCCTTCGGAGCTTGGTCAGGAACAGGAGAGGAAGGGGCACCAGGACACCCTGGTGCCAGTGGAGTGTCCACAGCCTAACCTAATGATGATGAATGGGGGTAAGACATTCTCATGCACTGCAGACTAGAGGGAAAAGGGAAGAATTAAAGTCTGAGAAGAGTCAGCAATATTTCCTGCACTGTATTTCAGGTGACAGAGACGACCAAACCAGCAAAAAAATATGAAAAAAGTACAAGCCCCATTACCTTTGTGCCTTCTCCCTCCTGCAGGCAGTGCACCTCCTTCCAAACTCTAGGCAAGTTGCTATGGAAACTATCAGCATGGCTACAAAAATAGGGAGGAATTATAGATTTCATCCATATATACGTTATTTAATTTCATTAAAGAGAGATAAATGATACAAGGTGGCAGACCCTGCTACTAAGACAGTTTCACCCTGGGGAAGGAAGGACCCTCTGCAGAAGGGATCTTAGCTGACCATAAACACTTTGACCAAGGTCACCCAGAGGAAAGGAACATCAGCAAACTCTGCCCCTCTTCAGCTGAGAACAGTAAGTGCAAGATGCCCATCAACGACTTTCGTTTGTTTGTTTTGTTGAACTCATGTAACCTGCCAAAAAAAGAGTCCCATCGCTCCTTTCCTCCTGTTTTGCATCTTGACATCGCATTGGGAATTTATTTTCATGTGTAAGCAAAGAGGTTAGGGGACCATTTCAACACTGGTAGGTCTCTAAGAAGGCACTGGGCATAGATGTCTCCATCTCAAATTTAGCTATTTGAAAAGCAACAATGCAGAAAAAGGAAATAAGAGAGTAAAGAGAGCAACATATGACAGGGGTGCTTTCAAATAACAAGGTACACAGTTAGACCCAGCCTTTCCATTTCTCCCATCCCTCTGAGAGTTTAAAATATTCCTATATTATTTAATAAATTTGAAGAATAAAGTCAAATATAGCACTGTGTATATAAGGAGAGCTGTAGAAGGAGAGAAAGAGGAGGTAAGGGACTCCATTAATCATTCCTGGATTTTATTTTACTTTCTTAAAATTAAAATAACTTAACACTTGCTGAACAACCACTTCAGAAATCTTTGCAACTCAAAGCTTTTTCATGGCAGCATACAGATGGATGGAGAGAACTGGAAGATTCAAGCCATGTTACTCTGCAGTTCTCCAAGCTGCATTAAACAGTCCTATATAGGGAATTTGGGAGAACCTGGCCAGAACCTGTGCCTTCGTCTTTTCATCTTCAAACTGACAAAAATGTTTCCTAACCAGAAAAAAGGGTATGGTATTTTGTAACTAATTTAGCTTCCTCTTAATTCTCTCTACGGTGCTCTTTTTTTATTCTCTCTCTGTCCTGCTTCACTGAAAAGAAAAAGGAAAGAATTACAAGGTAAATTCCATTTCCTGACAAAACTTTCAGAGCTATGAAAAATAGGCAAGCATTGTAAGTTTAAGACTGTAAAAAGAAATCCTTGTCTTCCTAGGCCCCAAAGCACTAAACACTGATCCAGTCATAAGCACATGAGTAATTTAAGTGAGCTCTTGGATTGAAGCCAATAGATAAATGTTAAATATGTGCCTGTCCCAGCCAATGCACACAATCTGGTTTTAAATGTGACATTTACATATATATATATCTTTTGCAGTTGGGGAGATTACAAAAGCTGTTTATAAACCAGAACATAAGGCTAAAATCGTGATTAAAATTGTCCTCTCTGGCGATACTGTGAAGCATTGTATAATTTTGTTTGCAAAAGCTTGGAAAACACAAATATTAATGCAATTTACATTTAGCCCACTTTCTACTAAATATGACATGTAGACAAGCTATGAAGAGTAAAACAAACAGATTCTATGCACAACAGAAAATTTCAAAACAACTAAAATCCATGGGGTGTTGTTGAGTGTTACCTACTTCAGTGGCATTGAAAGACAGCTGTGAGTTAAAATTACAGTTTAATTTGCATTAATGCATTTTCACAAAAATCACAGAAAGAGGAGAACATATTTGCTTTTTTTTTTTAAACTGAAATTCAAGGGAGGGAAAAAAGAGGATGTTTTACTCCACAAAGAAAATAATTGTTCAAGTTTGACAGGCAAATTGAGCTAACTGCATTAAAGATGAGTGAATTTAATGTTTCCAGACTCAAATTTTTTGCAGGCTTAACTGTGAGATAATAAAATAAATTTCAGCATTTTGTGGCTTAGATAACATATTAATATTTTCATAAGTATGTTTTCTGACACCCAGGCAAAAATAGAGATTAATAAACAGAGATGCTTCAGCATTACCACAATATAAAAAGAGAAGGACCTAACCCTGCATCCTTTCCATATAGCAATAACCTACCTGATCCTGTGATAAATTTGTCCCGGTGGGACTTAGTTGTTCCATCACACTCATGAAAGTGAAGAGGCATCTCTATAGCTTTTTAGCTAATCTTATTGATGTCTTTGCAGAGAACTCAAGCAGGTCTTAAATTGGGTTTTAAGGGGCTTTATGCCCATTACTGCTGCAGTTGACCTTCACGTATCTCATCCTACAAGAAATCTGCTTACGCGCTGGAGCTCCCTACGCATTCACCATCAGATCAGGAAATGCAGAGGAGATGGGATGGGGACACTTGCATGAGCCTTCGAGAAGCAGGGAATGCTTAATCTGGCCCACTGGTTGGGAGCTCCCACACTTTACAACACAACTCAGCAATCTCTGCTAATGCTACCTACATGATTGATACTTTTCAAAATCGAACATGGAGGCAGACACTTTCTTCCAAAGATGACTATGGCACACATTCATCCCCAATCCACCAGCCTAGTGGAAAGAGTTTAAAGAGGATGTAGATGAAGTGCAACTAGTCAAGTTCAGTGTTCATATGCTCCAGTGTCCTCTTGTCATCACAAAGGTTGTGCAAGTCTTAGGACCTCATTAAACACACCACCAGTGCAGAGGTGTTCAATGCTACATGAAGGATTTTCCAGTTTATGTTCCCTGTTTACAGTGGGATTAGCTCAAGGTGCAAGCTGGGACACCATGTTTCTTCATCCTCCTGTGACATTAAGGTACCCAGACAAGAGGTTGAAAAAAGGATAATGGAGCGAGCAGAGTATGAGTGTGTGCTTCAGGTGCTACTTGGGTGTTGTCCAAAAGACTGCCACACACACATGGCCTACAAAAATGGTATGCAGGACTGGAGCTGAGGACACAGAGCCTCACAGATCACAGGCTTAGGCAGAAGGTCTGCCATGTTTGCATGTTGGTAAGGTGGGGGTTACTCCTTTTGGGTAAGAAGTGTTGTGCAGATTCAAGGAATACTTCACTTGTGGAGCAAAATGGGGCAAGATTGGGTCATGCCATGCACTGCACAAGTGATATGGGGTCAACTTTTCCTGTGCATTAGAGGAGTCTGCAATTTTAGCAGAGCACAAGATAGGTGGAAATCCACTTTACCAGTGGTAAGGAAGGGAAATCGTGTGGCAGGGTCTCTGCTGGGATGTCCACTCAGTTTGGGGCCAGAAGAGTCACGATTTCTCCTAAAAACACAGAGGTCTTGGCAAAAGACTGGAATCTAAGAGATGTCTCTGGGGAAACTCCTCAAATCAAAGGATACACCAGTCACATCACTGCCCTGAGGAGTGGCAAAAGATGGTGCTTTCCAGGATGTTCCATGTAAGACTGCAAGCTCAAGCCAAAGGAATAACCTGTAAGCTCAGCTCAGTGAGCAGTAACAACCTCAGCTCCCAGTAAAGGAGGCAAAGGAGGGATTTGGTTGTGACAAAATAGGGCAGGCTGGGCAAAGGATGAACCTGGATGTGACTCATCAAAGGCCTGAACAGGTCCCAGCTTCACCAATGACTCTTGCAGCAACACAGAGGACATGGAAGTTTCAGCTAAGTCAAGATCCAAACCAAACCCGTGCACAGTACCCATGAAATACCCATGATCCATCTTGTTATATTTCTTCCCTGATCAAGGGACAAGAAGACAAGTGGCAGACAGCTCCTATATGTCAGGTGAAAAAAGCCACAAATCAGGAAAAAAGTTTTTACAGATACTCCAGCCCAGGAATTCCTACATCTGATCTGAGAGAATTATGTTCCCAGCACACACACATTCTTCAGCAGTATGTGCTTTCCTGCAATATCATCATTTCCTCTGAGGATCAATACTGACTGCCAGTTCATCAGTTTGGGAAAATTTCTCTCCTTCAGTGAAAGAATATCTTCCTGCATGAGAGTGGGAGAATTAATCCAAACAGCAGCAGAGTCCAGGGCCCACACATCTCAGAATTCACAGTTAAATTGCATAATCAGCTTGCCAACGCCCTAGGGCTTTTTATTAGGCGGTTGGTAACAAGCTTCAAATAGGAGTTCCTTTGTCCTAATTCTTCACACTGACCATTTTAAACCTACCAAGGACTACGATGAACAGAATATGAAAAGATGGGGTACCCATGACCTCCAGAAGTACTGCTGTCTTTTCCTAGACACAGGTGATTGTTGCTGCCTGCCCCCGATGTGCAGCAATCCCCGCTGCAACTGGTGATATTTTTCTTGGCACCTCTATTTTTCTTCCAGGTGTTGGATGCCTGTCATGGTTCACGTATAGATAGACACATATCCCAACAAACATAGACACACAGCTGGACAAAGGCATCCCAAGCCTGATGGTCTTGCAGCATCTGGAGCTCATTCTACTTCTGGTATTTGCTGCGTGAGTTGCCAGGGAAGATCAGAGAGGTACCTCTGAGAGGTATCCCAATACCACATCTCACCACTGGGTGATCCTGTACAGTCATTCCGAAAGGGTCTTCTGCCTGTGTTTGTTCTTCACGTCCCTCCATCTCTGTTCTAGGGTAAAAGCAAACCTCTCCTCCACACAGGGAAAACAGGACTCCCAGAAGATCACTACAAAGCCCAAACTCTTGATATAGTTCTTGCTGGAAAGCCAGTAGGTCAATCTCACAGTAGAGAAGGGACAGATACTTGTCAGAGACAGGAGGTTGAAGAATTTTTGATTGCTTGTTTTCAAGTCTCCCTTTCATGAAAGATAGTTTTAGAATTGCTGGATATTGCCAGTGCAACCCTCTTGCATGACAGATATATGTAAATTCATGGTTATACATGAATACAAGTGTCATTCAAAGACAAGTTTCTCCTCTAACACCCATTTACACAACTCTTTTCTGAAGGAGCAAAGAAATGAGAAACATATTGTCAGATTGAAATGGGTTCTAGGAAAATGTTTCTCCCTACATTTTTTCACACATTTCCAAAACAAGAAGCCCTCCACCCCCCAGGAACTCCACATTTTCTCAGGTTCCTCCTAGGAGCTCCACACACATCAAAACCGTGCTGCTGTGGAGGTAGATAACATCATGTTATTGCCAAAAATAACCCCTAGAATTTGCTCAGCACAAGTTATTGTTCTGCATAAGTTACCCGTGGGAGTCTTTAAGCAATTATTTAGACCACCTCTGTCCCACATTGAGTTCCCTTATACCCTGGATGTGCTCCATATATGCTGGCAACTTTCAGCACAGCTCATATAAGCTCTCAGTTCTGCAGTTGTGAGAAAAGTGAGGAAAGCTGTAAACATTTACAATGACTATTGATGACCAAACTGTTCAGGTGCAAAGGAAACAGTCCACCTTTAGTAGTGTAGATGGCCACTCCTGGGCTTCATGTCCATTAGTGGGATGCACAATATGGAGTACAGTTCAGCTGTGTGTTAGATTTATCCCTTTCTGAAAGTGTAGGACTGGCAGTGCCACCACTTCAGGGTGTATGTTCTGGCAGCTTGAGTTCACACCTGCTCATCACCAAGGAAATCCATGAGGTTGCCCTCAGACTGCCTGCTGTGGCAAGCAGCAAGGATTTTTGTCACAATGTGTAAGGCACTGTGAACCTCATATGAGAGCAATTAGGTCTTCTACCTTCACAGGAATTCATCAGTCCTGTAGCAAAGAGATGGACCTTCAAACATGATTCAAGTGAGAGCCTTCCTCATAGACTACCAAGAATCATGATGTGAAGTGTTGGAAACATTTAAGCTTCACATTTTAGATCTTTCTCTGCAAGCACCTCAAAGGCACCTCTGCCTCAATCCCAAAGTGCTGATACCACTAAATATTATCAGAGAAGCAATATGACAGAGTTACAGACAGCTGGCATTTCTACTCACTGATCTGTTTTCAAGTATTAACTACCAATAAGCAACAATAAAGAAAAAAACATTTTAATTTAACAGAGTAAAATATGTAACTATAAAGCCTTTTTCACACAAAGTTTGCCAGCAACATGAGACAACAGAAGTGATAGATTATCATATGGTGAACTGCTACACTCTTTTGGAAAGTTATCCCTGACATTACCAAAAAGAAAAAAATTCACAATAAATATAATTACGTACTTCTATGGGTCACCTGTACGGAAAATTCAGACTCAAAACTGTCATTTATGACTTAAAAGTTTCACTGAGCTTTAAAGAAATTTTTCCACATCTTCAGCAGTTTTTGCAAGTTTAAGGCAATGAACAACAGATTTTCTGTGACAGAAATAGCAAAGCTATCCACTCCTGTATATTCAGTTTATGGCACATCATAAAAACTTGACAGGTTTCAACACTGCCCACAGTACTCAACAAGTGAGTCTTTTCCCTGCAAATTCTGAGCATCCTTCCATGAGATTTTCAATTACAGATGGGCGCATGTCCAAAGCACTGCAGAATTTGGCCTATGAAGATGGAGAAAGGAAGAAGGAATAAAGTTTGTTTCCCCACATTCTGCGTATTCCTACCTGGTCAGTCCCCATGGCTTTGAGCATGCAAACTGAACCTAGACCCAAAAGAAATAGTTATGCCTACCAGCATACTAGAAAGATACTTCATAAATTTTTAAGTAAAGTATAAAAAAGTAAAGCATAAAACCCCCCAAATTATTAAGGATCTCCAAGATTAGACGTAAGACCAGGAACAAAAGTCCTTTCTCCCATTTACTGTCTCCTAATTTAAGGTAGACTCTTGAAAGGTATAATCTAATGTAATCTAATTTTTTATTTAGAAACAATATAGTAACCTCAACAAAAGCGCTAACTTTATTGCTTGCTTCCTATTGACTGTTAATATTCACATTAATTTAATTTCAATAAATATTGATTTAATTTAAATTGAAGTGGATTGCAATTTTTACCATATTTCAATTACATTATTGCTTTACAGTGTCGTAATATAAAGTAGGTCTACTAGTGTAGATGAAAATACAGCTTTCATCTGCTCTGGAGAGCAAATGTCATTAAAATCAGTCTAGGTCCTTTCAGGATAAAATTTTCAATAATCCCCATGAGGATACCATAATCTGAAATTTGAAATTCAGCTATACATTACCTCCTAGACAGATATTTGGCAGTCTTTAAAGTTAGCACTCAGAGTTTATAATGAGAGGTCCTGAACAGACTGTATTTCCTGGGTCAATGCTGATAGATTGATAGGATCCTATATATATAAAAGCCCTTCAGTGCTTCTTTAATTCTACTTGTTTTTTCACTCAACTTTTTGAACCCCACTTTAGTGAAAAAAAGTTTTAGAAGCTCATCTTTTTATATAATCTTTCACATATTCTGGCCTATTGCTAAAGCATCTGTTGAAAGTGTTGGCCAATGGTAAAACACACATTTTTCTTTCATCTCTGCCATAGCTTTATTCCAAAACTGACTGTATTTTGGCAGGAAAACACTATTCCCATTTCTTGGGCAAGAGCATCTCTTCTTTCTCCATGCCTAGAAACTCTTGCTACCTGTGAAATCCCTGCTTTGAAGCAGTAGCTGGCTATGCCATGCGACAGCAGGGACTCAGAGAAGCAGCAGTGGTGACTGAAGGAAGGTGTAATGACAATTTTATCCTTCTGTGCTCTCTTCCCTCTGCTGCACGTTGTTTCTCTCCAACCTTCTCAGCACTCACACACTTTCCTACTGAGTTTTTCAGTGTGCTTCTCATCTTTTCCATGCTGTGGGGGCATAGCTTGCACTTTTAGGCCAGGATACTGCACACTCCTCTATTTATGTTGAGAATCTAGACTGCACTGAGGTAAATTCACATCTTAGGATATCTATATTGATTTTTTTTGTTTGACTCAATCTATCAGGAACACAAATGCACAGTTGTTTAGGGTTTTCCATACTCCTCCAGCTGAAAGGATCACTGTCAAACTACTTTTGTAGTGTTTCTGCAGATATTCAACCCTTCTGGTAGCAGACAGTTTCAAATTTCCCTTAACATTTTATATAATGGGTCTTTTTCTGTTATAAAATAATTGCTAAGGAAAAAAATCACCAATAGTGTATATGCTAATGACTCAAAATTATAGAAAATTCATGCTGCCTTAATCAAATAAATTCACAGAATCTTTAAGGATGTAAAAGACCTCTAAGATCACCAAGTCCAACCCTTAAACTCTTTAACCAGCATCACCTCCATGCTCACCACTAAACCCTGTCCCCAAGTGCCATATCCGCATATTATTTGAGCACTTCCAGGGATGGTGGCTCCACCACTTCCCTGGGCAGCCCATTCCAATGGTCAACAACCCTTTCATGAAGAAATTTTTCCTAATAACTTATCTAAACCTACCCAAGTGCATCTTGAGGTCATTTCTCTCGTCCTGTCATTTGTTACCTAGGAGAAGAGACCAGCACCCACCTGGCTATACCTTCCTCTCAGGCATTTGTAGAGAGCAGTAAGCTCCCCCCTGAGTCTTCTTTTCTCCAGTCTTAAACAATCCCAGCTCCCTCAGGCAACTTCCAGTCAACAGGAACCTCCTCAGTTAACCAAGACTACTGGTAAAGGATGGGAAGTAGTTTGGTGAGCTTCTCCACTACCTCCTTCAGTGCCCTTGGATGGATCCTATCCAACTCCATGGACTTGTGAGGGTCTAAGTGGTGTAGCAGGTCACTGAATGTTCCCTCCTGGATTATGAGGCCTTCATTCTGCTCCCTGTCTCTGTCTCCCAGCTCAGGGTGCTGGGTACCAGGAGAACAACTGGTCTTACTGCTATAGACTGAGGCAAAGAAGGCATTAAGTACCTGAGCCTTTACCTTGACCTTTGTGACTGTGTTTCCCCCATGTCCAATAAAGGATGGATATTCTCCTTAGCCCTTGGGGTTTTTTTCTGATTATTTGTAGAGACACTTTTAATGGTCTTTTATAGCAGTAGCCATATTAAATTCCATCTAGGCTTTGGCCCTTCTAATTTTCCCCCTGCAGAACCTCACAACATTCTTGTAGCCCTCCTGAGTTACCTGCCTATTTTTCTAAAGGTGAAAACCTCTCTTTTTCTCCATGAGTTCCAGACAAAACTCTCTGTTTGGTCAGGTTGGCCTTCAACCCCACCAGCTCATCTTTTGGCATCCAGGGACAGCCTATTCCTGTGCCTTTAAGATTTCTCTTCTTAAAAAGCATCCAACCTTCCTCGACTTTTTGGCCTTCAAGACTGCCTCACATGGGACTTTCTCAACCAATCTCCTAAAATTTCAGCCAATTGAAAAAAGGGGAAAAAATCCAAATTCCAAATAGTATCAACATAAACATAAATATCAATAATTTTTTTTTAAAAAAACTGGCAGCATCTATTCAATCATTAATTTTATCGCAGTGTTTATTTTCAGTTAGGGCAATACATTTAGCCCACTTATTTTTCTCCTTTTCAGCTATGAAACACCACAAAATGTCACACTTTTGTATAATTCCAATCAGCAAATACTTGATAAGGGAAACAGAAAAGTAAAAATCATGGCAATCATTAGATAAATCAGCTTGTTAACAATTAAAATAATTTTCCCCTTGTCTGTAATTTTTCTGAAAAGAGTCATTTTTAGAGGTTATTATAAACTATAACTCAACTGAAATTATTACAGTTAGAATTCACAATTCATTGCAGACTGAATTCAGGTTTTGACAATATGAATCTTGAATTACACTGATGTCTTTTTCCTGCTTTAAGGAAACAATCCTTTGTGATATTGCCTTTCCATTATTTTTTACTTTGTAGCTGATTAATTATCTCAAAGCGATGGGTTTAGAAGACAGAAACTTAAAGATTATTTTAATTTATTTAGCTGAGAGAAGCTCTCTCCTTTAACAAAACCTCATCTTCCTTCTCAGAGGAAGATGCTGCTTTTATCTGACTGCAAGAAAAATGGCTTTTGGGGCTAATGACAAGGCCTGGATACTCCTGTTAACTGGTAGAGGAGCCTAAAGGCCCTAATTTTACTTCTCCCCAGGTAAACCCATCCTTTCCTTCCATGTGTCTTTTGAGGCTGGAGACTACTGAAGTCTATTAGCAAAACTGCTGGAATCATTTCTTCTTATTATTGAATGAGGGACCACTGCAAAACAGAGCCCTTGGGTCGTTTTCTCTTTTAAACTACACGACAGAAACAGGCAGCCTTGCTGTGGCTTGGGACTTTCAGTTCTCTGACCTCTGCCATCATTGCTGTTCCCCTGCACAAATACAGCCTGTGTTGCTGCCCTGCCTTCCCACTATTTGCTGCTTGTTCACAGAGAGAGTTAGGGAGAAACAGGGCAAAGGCTTGGGTCTTTTGGAAAGGTTTATGCGTTCAGTGAATAATAACAGTTTCTAATTGGAAGGCACTGACTCATCCGTCCCTGCTGATGTTTCAAAGTCCCTCATCATAAATAGATGCACACAACAGTAATCTAAAGTGCATTAAAATTCCTTACTCTTCCACCTTGGCAGCACAAGCTGCAAATATCCTTTACAGTGCAGTTCTGTTACCTGGGTGACCTTGCCAGGGGGGAGAGAAGACCAGCACAGGGTGCCTTGCTGGCAGGCAGGGTGACACTGTTCCTGAGCCACAGCCAGCAGCACAGTTGCTACAGGGAGTGGAGACCCTCCACAAGCACAGGAGCTCAGGACAGATGCTTGGCAATAGACTTCAGCTCAGTTACTGCATCAGCCAGGTGCTCCAACCTCACTAATACCTACAGATTGCTTGTGTCATTTTAGCTGCTTTTTTTTGGGGGTATTGTTTTGAAATTGGCTCTAACAAATGTGTTTTTGAATCTTAGAGACTAGGCATTTCCTTGTGTCAGTATTCCTTTTTTTGGTCTCAGAAAATATTATTTCACATGAACTGTTGAAGTTGCTCAGCTTAATATTAATCATAACAAAGTGTCTCTTTCTCACTTAGAACATACAGTTTCTCTTAATGCCTACTTGACATGATTCAATTTCATGTCCTGTCCTTTCTGTAAAGCCCTATTTTCCCCCCATTTTTTAAATGTTTACTCAGCAGATTTAATAAAGGAATAGAGAACAAAATCTTTAGAAACCCCAGTCATTCAGGATTACTGTGTTTTGCACAGTGATAATAATCACTTGAAGTTAATAGAAGCAGTATTTCCACAGATGGGATAATTTGACATAGCTCCTAAAAGTCCTTATTTACAATTTTTTTCTAAATTCTTATTGTTATAATAGCTGATTCTTTTCTTGAGCACCAGATTGTTTTCACAAAATGAAAATAAATTCCATGACTTTGCTACAAAGATTAAAAGGATCTGTGTTAAAAAAGAGAACAAAAATGTTACCCATCCCTTTCCAAGTGAATTTCAATGAGAATTAGATTCATAACACCTCCCACAGATCCAGATGTAAGTTACTTTATTACTGTATTACTGATCCTAACCAATATCACCTGTATGAACTTCCAACAAACTTCAGCTGCTCTTCTGTGATATTTTTAATCTTCAGTGCTCATTGTGACCTTCTGTTCACTATATTTTTTTGTTTTCTCTTCATATTCTCAACAACAACAATAAAAAAAATTACAGTTTTGTATTTGCTACATAAGGTCCATTTTTTGCCTTTATCTTTTTAACACTGTGTCTTTCATACACAAATAGAAAAAGCTTATTTTTACACTATTGTGCACTGGTCCTTCTTTTTTCTTAAAATAAGTATCCTGAGCAGAAAATCTTATTTTTTTTTCTCTGTTCTTAGCTAGTGAGGAAGACCTTGCTACAGACAGTCTGAAATTGGATGGGGATATAAACGCTCCCAGAAGATATCAATACATATCTTCTCAAACAGTCACCACCTTGTCTGAAAACAAATATGACCTCCATAAGTGTCAAAAAATGAATAACTGTTTGACAGATGCTGATAAAATTTGTGGTTTACTAACTGCTTTTAAGCATTGCATTCTTTTATTCTTCTTCCTGCCCACAAGGTGTTACTGCAGTATTAACCAAAGGGGCCAGAAGCACTTGCCCTTCAGGGAGCTGAATGAGTATCAAAAGACGTGCGTTAAAAAGGTTTAATCTCTTTAATCTTTACCTACCTTTATTTAAAAAGGTTATAAAGAAAGGAGCTTTGGTAGAATAGGTGAATTATACTAAAGGTAAGGGGTAAGAGCAATGACTTAAGGAAGATAAAGGCATTTTTATGCAACAGCAGGAAAGGGGTAATAAGAAGGAGGGAGGAGACTATCAGGCAAACTAATTTCAGTAGTTGAACTAATATGGTCATAAGGCTCTAAAGTTGATTCAGGGTGTCTCAATACAGAGCTCAAATATGCCCCTTCATTATAAATCCCCTAGACTCCACCTAGTTTAGAAGACTGCATAGAAACTAAGCAAAATATTTATTTAAAAATATTTACTTTAAGACTGTGTACAAAAAACCTTTTTCTTCAAATATATTGAAATCTTGAACATTATAGACAAATGTGTTTCATGTATTCTTCCACTGGTATTGCAAAATTACACTAAAGATGTCTATGGTCTAATGAAGTGATTTTAAATGATCATTTCTTAGCTCCTGATAAGTGATATAATCATAAATTCTTCCTCACAAAAAAAAAAAAAATCTTCTCCCTGATAAGCAATGACTTTCCAGACTTCAATAAATTATGTGTTCAACTTGTTTCTTTGGAAATGAATGGCATATTGCAGTGTGTCATCTCAGCATGCCAAAAGCAAGGTTAATAAACTGTAACCCTGACATTTCTGAATGGATTTTTATACCAGCAGTACCAGGTAAATACATCTCCTATATCATCTCTACTACCTTCAGTTTATCTCAGCTGCCTTTGCAATAAAAATGTAGCAGAGAACATATTAAGGTTTTTTAAAAATGGAAGGACTACTCCAAATCAGAGAAACACAGGTTTGAAAATGACTGTTTATTAGGAATGGGCATGGATATTCGCTCTGCTTTTGAACAAAATTTTGGTTTACTTGTTGAAGAGATGGGCAGTATTCTTATATTCCTCCATTCTCTACTCAGCAGTTTTTAGTCAGTCATGGAAAGTTTTCATTGCAGCAAATGTCTTTCTGTGTAAGAATCTGGGATTACAACATGGAAGGGGGTTGGATAACGACAAGTTTTGACTACCCAAAAGAGTAGCAATTCTTCTTCCTCACCTGAGACATGGAGAGCAATAGTTAGTAGAGAAAGAGTACTCAAACACCCACAGGACATGGAGGTCCTGAGGGGAAGAGAGAGAGATTATGTTCAGGAGGATTTGTTCCTTTTGGGATATTAAAGCTTGCTATTGTTGCCAATTGAACCATCTACCTGGTATGAGAGAAACCAGCGGAAGTCAAAATGGTCAGAGAAAAAGAGAGCAAGGAAGATGAACTTCTGAAGAGGGAAACAAGGTAGCCAGGTCTAAAACACAGTAGGAGTTGAATTTTTTTCTAAAGTGAGAAGTAGGACAGAGTAAAAATTAATGGAACTGGATCTAAGGCATATGATTCCTCTGCCTCTTGCAATGATATAATTTGATTCTAAAAATCTTTCAGGAACTTCAGAAAAACGTTATTTTCTACAACTGTAGAAGATGAATCTTTGACAGAAATTCCTTTGACAAAAAAACTGCTAGATTTTGAGATGGAAAACCAAAAGGTCTGCTCTCAAATAATTAAATATTAAGGATGTTTCTACAAATTACTATTTTTGATTCAAAGTTAATAAGTTGTATAAAATGCTCTTTACAATGGAATGCAAGAAAATGACGAATTTCTACTTAATAACAGAATACAAAGAAGGAAAAAACCCAGAAGATTTCAACTGATATAAACATAAATATTCCATTTATTAATAATTTTCCACTAATAATTTTATGGCCCATTGGGTACCCCTTCACTATCACTAAAATTCCTTTAATAATTTCCCAAGCAGAGAATTAAGGATTCTCTTCTAAGTATTTTCCTTCTGTGATTCATTCCAAAATATATTTTCTTATTTCAGTAGAAAGGTAAAGTAGAAAGTCATGTAACAGTGTCACAGTTGTATGGCTTTCTTTTATTTTAGCAGCATTTAATTTTATATTTGTAAAACATACCAAGACATTCCTCGTCTGCTCATCAAATTTGTGTTTTTTCCTGGCAATGCTATTTTAAAACTTTAGTTTGGGCTTGTTGGTTTATTGAGGGTTTTTCCCCCACAGCTTTCAGGGCAACCATTTAATTTCTTTGTGCTTCCCTTCATCTTTTGAGCACTTTAGTTTAGAAAAGTAGCATTTAAAATTCAGTCAAGTCATCTCTCTCAGTAAATTCCCCCCCCCATTTTCAAAACAGATAAATAATAAGGGAGAAATGAAAATATTTCACTCTGCCTAAGCCTAAGGCAGATTTATTGTTTTGATTTCAGTATGTTTGTCATTAGACTTTATATTCGGAGTTTAAAAACATGATGTTCTTCCTATTTTGTGGGTGAGATGAGTTTGTGAATGGATAAATAATTAGAGAAAATAAGGTCATGTTACCAGTCCAGAAAACAATAACACTTTACTAATATCAGTACCTTAAAGGACAGCAAGAAAAATTACAAGACAGACCCTATCAATAGGTATCATTTTCTCCATTACAGGTAAGCAGTTTGTTCCTGTTAAGTCCAGGATTACTCAAAGTGACTCTTCTGGTTTGGTCACCTTTCAGTCAGACTAAAGCAAATAATGCTGTGGTGTATGGTCATCACAAAAAAGAAAAAAAATGTTAAAAAAATAATAATCAAAAAACCAAACCCTAAAGTTAACACAATGTTTGTCCTCAAAGAGAATAAGACCTGTTGTGGGTACACACCACCTGGCTTTTGGAAGAATGTCCTGTTCTCCTGTTCCCACTCTGCATTACCACAGCTTTAACTTGGAAATCAGCTTTAATCTACAAGTTGAGGTCTGTTAATTGTTGGATTGCAAAAACTGCAGGAAAATCCTAATTCAGAGAAAAAAAATGCTTTAGTGAGAGCCTCTTTAAACCACTGGAAACAGAAGGTATGCAAAGGTAAGATCTCTCATTGCAGAATTTGTTTACCAAAAGAATAACACAACGTATGTGGGAAAGTTGGGGGTTTTTTTTCCACTTGAAGCACTTGGTAGAATATCAAACCGACTACATCTCTTCAAATTGCTAGGACAACTTGCTGTGCAAAGTTTGTCCTTCCAAGTGAACTCTATGTGGTTTTCCCTTACAGAAAATGATAGAACAATTTTATTAAATGCCATTTATAAAATTCACTCAGTTCATGTTTAACTCTGGATAGTTTCAAATTTTTTTAAATTAATGTTACTGAATAAATAATAAATGAAAAGAAGTAGCTTCTTATCCTTCATGTCCTCTTGATGCAGTTCCTTTTGCGGTAGGCAGGGGATTTTTTCTTGGCCATATTTTCCACTACATGCCAAGATACTTCCTTCAGTCTCATTCCAGAAATAAGAGCTTGACATATTTGAATCAGTTTTTAAAACCACTTGTCTCTGCTTCTGCATCAATTTTGGGTTCATTTCAGACAATAAAACACAGCAGCTTTGGGGCTTGAGACTAAACTATTCCTTTATCTCAGAGCAATAATTAACTCTTTGGTTTCCTTGGAGTTTTTAAACCTCTAAATATGTCACTCCAAAAGAAGAGACATTATAGAAACAAATTCTATCTGCACTGGTTTAGGGGGCTTTGCGGCTTTTTTGTTATATTCAATATGACTTATGAAAGGATGGAGTCTAAATTTGATTTCTTAACATGATTTTACCAAGCTGGCATTAAATGAAAAAGATGTCACTGATTTTCAACAGCCTGTTTTATCCAAGTGATAAAATCCTGCAATTTCCAACCTCCTCAGCTGCTCAGCAGATACTCAACTGCATTTGGAGGCTGGCCTAAGCCTGAAAACTTGGAAAACCATGATTTTTATGAATCCCATCAAAAATTCAGTTTTTAATTCCCAATCCTTGACATGTCAGGACTCCACTTATCAGAGGTTGCAAGATTCACAGATATAAAATTTGCCCCCAACTTTATTACTTCGCAAGAGACTTTTTATTTATTTACATCAGACTACAGTATTACATGCCTTATTGTGCCTCCAGTAATTCAGTCACTTGAAGAGAGTACACAAAATCTGTTTCTTACACTGTGTGACAAATCCTGTCTGTTTGTCATGCCTGGTGTCTATATTTAATTGTAGCCGACAGTGTGTGGGTAGGCCCGAAGAGCTCCAAGTAGGAAGGCAGAAATGGCAGTGACAAAACCTGTGGCATCAATACTGAGCCACAAAGTTGCCTCTGGGCTTCCTTGCCCTCTTTACAGCTGTCTCCTGGAACTGGTGTGACCCTGATCATCTGCTCCTCACTCCAACCTCTAGAGGGATGAAGACCCAGCTGTAGCTGTTTTCAGCCTATCAAGTGTACCCTAACATGAACATTGTGTTTTGTTCATGATGGTATTAAACTGTGAAGCAAATAAAAATCAAAATATGGCCATAAAGCAAGATCTGTTTCTTTGCAAAAATTTAATAAGCATACTTTAGTAGATAGAGCTTTAGCAAATCTATTCATGCCTTTAAAGCCCGAGATCTGGGACATGCTTCCAGGGGCCTGCCACGTTTCTTCCCACCACCACATGTAGCACAGGTGCATGTTGGTGCCCACAAAATCCCATGTTCCTAGATCAGCTCCAGCCTCAGCTGCTCTCCCATCAACTCATTTTGAGGAAGGAAAGGATCTTGAAGCCAACTAGACTGCATTACAGAAGGCACATAATGTAAAGGTATATGCAAAATTGTGGCAAGCTGAAATGGGTATTGTTCTCTAGTGTGTTGCTTACACAGTTCATCAACTTCAAGTCATTTCTGATTGGGATATTGCAATCTTTAGGGGAAGTTATGTACCAATCACAATAGTTCACATTCACAACAGTAAATAACAACTGAAACAACAATTACAATTATTTTGATTAAGTTTTGTGCAACAGAGTAGTAATCTCTTTCAACATAAATTCATCAAAAGAATTTTTTTTTAATTTCTCTTTTGTGTGCACTTCTCTAAATGACAGCATAATTTGTTAACAGCTTTGAAAGAGTTCTTGATAATCATGTTCTGTCTTTTCTTTATGTAAACTGTTAAGTAGTTACAGACAAATAACCCATTTCAACAGGAGTCATCTATATAAAATTATGATTTTTAAAAATAATCACAGCAGAAATGCGACTGGTTTTTTTTGAGACCAAATCTTGGAAACTCACAAGGTGACGATTTTTTATTAAATTTAAGAGGTCCATGTTTTTAGTTATTAACTGTAATTTTGTCTATTCATGAATGTAGAAGCAACTATTTTCTCCCTGCCTGGAACCTTTCTCATTACTATCAAATCCATTCTTACATGAAGACATTTTCCAAACAAAAGATATGAGGCCAACTTCAGAATGCAGCTGAAATAATTTCTTCCTGATCTGAAGTCACTCTTTTGTGCCTGTATTAGGAGAGGAACATTACTTTTTCATTACTGTCATGCATTGCTCATTTCAGTCCTCCATTATTCTTAATCTATAGACTCTTATCTTACTGCTTTCTCCCCTTCAATAGCTGCCAATCATCCTGTTTTATATGGAGCCTAGCCATAATTAGTACAACTAGTCACTGAGTACCTCAGCTGAAAGACTCAAGTACATTTAGCTGAAATATCTTAATTTGCCTTTTTTTTTTTTTTTTTTTTTTTTTTTTTTTTTGGCAACAAAAACACCAAATCTGAAGAAAGTTGCACTTAATGGTCATGGATGTCTTTGCAAAGCACCTTCCATATTTACAAAAACTTCCTATGATCAGCTTTGCACCTGCTCTTGAAACACTTTTGGTAACTTTGCACAACTCCAAGGCATACCATGATTCGTTTGTTACAAGAGAGGCCAGTAGGTCCCAGGGAAAGGAATGAAATTATTGTGTATGTACATATGCCTCTGAATGTCATTTCTTCCTAGTGGTTCTTAAACCTGGTGATCAAATGTCTAAAACTCAGATTATGACCATTGTCTTCAAAGAGAGTAGAAATACCTGTTTCCACACAAAATTGCCCTCTCTTCCCACAATTTTTTTCGGTACCTTCTGATCAAAGACTTCAAAGATACACTTGGACTTCTTTCCGCCCCAAAAGAAATAAAATCTTTTAACAGTTCAGTCAGGAAGAGCCAGTAAGAATAAAAGAATTGTAGCATGACTATTATCAGTGATTAGGCAACTCTCTTGGGAAAGGGCAAAACCCCTTTTCTATCCTTTTGAAGTCTGTCTCTGGCCTTTTGTCACTCAGTCATTAGCTAATATGCATCTCTAGCAAATAGTTTATTGCCTTGAACTTGAGAGTTTCAGACCTCTCAGGCAATGACAAAATGAAAAATGGGGTACCCCAAAGTCTATGTAGAGGAGGGATAAAAATATTTCAAGTCTTTCCTTAAAATGAATTGATGAGGACTTTTACCCAAGACTTACTGAAGGAGGATGCAACTCTGTGGAGCCAAGGTTCACCTACTTATTCCCAACATCAAAGGATTTTCTCGTGGCTGGTTTTCCCTACTCTACTTTCCATACACAACATAATGTGTAAAGTACTCACTGTAGGATTTAGACTGCTCTTTTTGAAAGGTCTGTGCTGCCTTTTCCTAAGAATGAACAAAAGTCTCATGCGGTAACGGATTAAAGGACCTTCTCCTAGAAAGAGTTAGTAAATACGTTCTAAACCCTTCCCAGTGTCAGTCTTAGAGGTGAGACCACAATTTAGGCATGGTGAGGTAGACTGTCCTGCTATTGCAGAGGTGCTGAATGACTTCAATCCAAAATGCAGATGAATGAAGTGTTATAATGAGCACTGATCAGATGATGTTTTAATTTATTTTATCAAGTCATGTAACGTTAGATCTCACAGAGAGCAGACAATGGATGTAAGAGCACGCAGAAATAGAAATATATCCTTCTTTAGGACCAATGCCTTAAATCTGCTCATAGCAGCCCTCATAGGTCTTTAGTTTTTAATACAATTTTTTCAACATCCTCAATTAAGCCTGGCTATGTATCATTTCAGTAAAAAGCATCGTGGTCAATTGTTTAAGATGTCAACTTCTGTTCCAGTATTAAAGAAAGAACAGCATTTGTGAATGACAGCAAGCTTTTAACACTGTTGAGAACACTGTACTAAATACTAGATGTAGTGAAAAGAACTTGTTTTTCTATTTTTTTATCAGAATTGTTCATAATGGGTTTTTATAGCACTAATCCACTTACAGGTTTTCAGGCAATGTGGGCAAAACCTGGGTGCTCCCAGCTGACAGTCAGCAGCAGCTTCTCCAGCACAGCACCCAGTCCGCCTCAGAACCAGTGCTGCAGGGCCAGTTCTGGGTTTTCACATCCAAATGTAACTCCCAAAAGTCCCTGAGTCTGAGTTGCCCTGTTCAAAGCCCACAGAAGCTAGTAATGATACTCATAGACCTTGAAGCAAAAATACACTTTACTTTTCCAAAAGGCCTTCCAGGAGAGAAATGCAAAATGTTTTTTTCACTTGGACTTTCAATATTTCTTAGAAAGAAAGCAGTGAAGAAATCCTTATTTCTTATCACAGATCCAGTGTACAACAAATCCTAGATAATCTACAACCTTCTGACAGCTTTAATAACTAAGTAAGAAGAAATCACACCGTACTGCAATAAACATCAATATGTACACAGAGTAGCTGCAGGTCTCTAATGAAATGTTACAATCTTAGCAGTATTAAAAAAAAAATAACAGAGTGAAGAAAATAAAAATACCTAAATCGGTATACTGAGTCACAATAGTGTCCAATTGCCCATATGAAGTTTTTTGACATGATTTGCTCTACTCCTGTCTTTGGCAAGCCTTTTTATAATTTTCTTACACTGCTCTATTACCCCTCCACTCCATTTTGCATGTCTACACTCATCCACAAGTCCTTCCACAAGCCCTGCATTCTCCCCCCTGCTGAAGTTGATCTGCAAAAATGAGTAGAATATTTTTTGTTTCACCATCTTGTTCTCCCACCTCACCATTGTACTTTTGTATTACAGTTATTTTTAATTTAGGGGATGATCAAGCCTAATCTTGTATATGATGACAGAGCATTTTAGATTGTAGTGAAAAACTGTGCATATATGTCTGTAAATGCAGATATTCAGGACTGAGCAACCAGCTGCTATACTTACGTCTTTGTTCCAGAGATGCACTTGGAAAATTGGTATGTACTTGGATAAGGGATCAACAAGGAATCTGATCTGAAACCTATGGGAAGACTCCCATTCATTTTAGGAGTTTAGAAATATAGTCTTTCATATGTTGTTTAGTCAGTTTTAAAGCATATTCTGAGGAAATTTCTCCACATAAAGTAAGCTACAATTCATAAATCATTTTTAAAACTTCAAAATCTTTACTCAGCAGGAGAAATGCCAGGAAAAATTAAGAAGAACAAATCTGTGCTTGCAAATTCATGCTTCTTTGAAGGCTGATGGTAAAAATTAAAACAAAGCAAGTAAATTATACCGAAGTAAGGTAGAAAATGAATTAATTTGAATTAAATTGAATTTATGCAAGGATGCTGCTAAAAATCACTAAAAGTTAATTTTTACAAGAAGAAGCCCACAGCCCCCAACTATACTCATAACACAGCATGATAAATCAACAAATCAACTGAACATCATCCAGATTTTTGAGAACTTGATAGCCAAGAGACATGACAGATGGCTGAATAGCAAACACACAGGCATCTTTCTTTTGTGAAGCAAAGTTTTTTCCAAATTTTCCCGAAGTGTAGTGGCTTCTTTTGCTGAGTTAGTTTACCTCCTACATTTGGAACATTCATAGCAAAGAAGAAAGGAAAGCTTGCCAATTTCAGAGCATTCAGATATTTTAAAACAAGAGCCAAAATCTCAAAGAGTTTTCATTCCAGCTTTGCAAATGGAGAAACTGAGGAACAGATGGATTGAGAGGGCTTCTTGTGCACTGAGAAACTCCCCTTGAAACCAGTCAGCAGTGAACACAGATTTGGTGAAAACAAGATTTCACGGTAAAGCTGACTACTGGAATTAGAAATGGGATCTAACAGTTCCCTCACCCTCATGCTTCAGAATCCAGGTAAAACCAAATCTCTTTTCTCAAAATAAGAATCTGATATCTTTTCAGAGTCCATTCTCTGCTAATCATTGCAACAGGTTTTATATCCCAGAAGAACACACGCCAATCTTTTTCTTAAAATCAATAATTTTCTGACTTGCCTTTGCCATAGAAATGTGAGATGGTCCCGATTTTGAAAAAGGATGACTAATGAATTGGACTTTATAGAGATTTACAGCAAAAATGATGTGGTTTATTGGAGGACACCTCGTAGCTGCTGGCATCTTTGGAAGGACTTTCACACACCTGGCACATCCCTTCTCAGCTGCTCAGTTTTTTCCCACTTCCTCTGATTGTGGTCTTTTCACCAACAGTGTGAAGAATAAAGAAATCTGTATACCTAGAACCATAACTAGAGTGTTTGAGCTCCCCATGCAGCCAACACTGTAGGATGTCAAACACATAAATCAACTATGCTATTTAGGTGCTTCAAAATATATCGACTCAGTTTCTATATACATTTGAAATTATCTAAATAAAATGTTTCATCTTAGGCTTTGTTAAGGATTTTTCTGGGGGAGAGTTTGGGGTTTTTTTCTGTATGTTAGAAATAGCAACTAAGTCTCAGATCATTTATTTTTAACCATATAAAAGATAAATTGTTTTCAGAAACTCATGCTTGAACAAGTGACTTATTCCACAGTTCTCAGGCACTGGTTGTAGGGTAGAATAGATACCTCCCTGAAGGTCTACTCCACCATTTACTGAAGAATCTTCGAAGTACAATTTGAATTAGAAAAGTAATATTTAAATAAATACAACCAGGAAAGGTAAACTAAGGTGCATATTTCATAATAAAAAGTCATTTTATTCCCAGCTTTATTTAATTTTTAAAAGTTTGAAATCAAATATGAAAATAATTTCATAAGTCAAAAAGAAAGAAGTATCAATTTTTCAATGAGAAAAATCCTTTTTCATAAACAGTTTTGAACTAAACTGACTGGCATTTTGGAACTAAATTTTCATGCTTGACTATATACATATCTTGGACTTCACTCTAACTTAATCAAGCAATTTATAGTCATGCCAGATCTAGCGTTAACAAAAATGTAAATTACATGAGAAATTAATAGCTGTGCTGCAGAAGAAAACTTTCAACCCTTCCAGACTCTAGCTTAGCATTATAATCTTTTTGTGTACTCACAACAAATGATTTTTGCTATCATGAAAAGTTTATTTTTCTGAGTTAACATTATTAATTTTTAAAACGTCTGTACTGAATAAGCTTAGAAGTGAATGTCACAAATAGTTTAACAACTTTTTAGCTCAGTATGGAGTGCTGAGGGAGTATCACTGAGCCTCCCTGTTCTGTTTTACGTGATGGGAAATGTCATAGAGAGAGAACATAAGGTCTGTTTCCTCTAGCCCCTTCCTTCACCTTGGAGTGGTGAGTGCAAGCCTGAAAAAAACCTTTCTGCCCAGGGCAGGCAGAAGTTTTAGAGCTGCCAAAATGATCTGAAAACTGTGAAGACTTCTGGGGATCATGGAGAAAAAGAAACCAATGATATTTAGGACAAGCTCATGTGAAGCACCTAAGTTTATCTGTAATTTGAAAATATAAACAAAGGTGAACTCATGAACAAATAACAATTCTGACAGAGCTGTTCCAATGTGAACCTCTTCTCTTTACATCCATACCAATGTAAACATAAATAACTCGAGCTAGAAGTTACTGGCACCACACTGATCTTAATCAGATTATGCAGAGGGCATTTTCGAGTTACGAGGCCTATAGACAGATCTGGAGTTGGCACAGTATAGGGGACAAAATAAAGGTGGATATATGAGTGCATAATATTCTGCTTAATTCAAGATAAAACAATAAACATCAGGGAAAAAGTGCTTACAGGGACTAGCAATGACGATAACTGAAATGAGTGCATAGAAGACCAACAGGGTCTAGAAATAAACACATGTTGATTTTACTGCTAGTCATTGCACCTACAAGGAAATTAAGGACTATAGAAAACGGTTTTTTACACTTTATAATAACATAATACATTGACAATGAGGTTTATAATTCACATTTGTGTCAAGGCTAATTTTAATCATAGTAGGGAAAAGGATAAAAGCTGAAAAACTGCAGTTTGCAAATATCACAGTATGTAACAGAGATAACAAAGCAAAATCATTTCCAAAATCATCTAAGAACATATACGAATATGCATTTTACATAGTAATTTAGGCAGAACTATTGCTGACTTTCCACAATCAACTTTAAAAGAGAACTGGGCTACATATTGCTGGTTTGGAAATTTAATTTGAATCAGATAAATTAGCTACAAGTTTAAATACATTTATTAAACAGAATTAAATCTCTAAGTGTTCAATTTCATTCGACATTAAAGTGACATCAATATGGTATGACATACTTTTCAAAGTGAATTAAGCAAATCCAAATTAAGGCTGTCTTAGTCCTAAGAAAAAGAAATCCCTGTAGGTGTTCACTGTAATCTAAACAGTCATTTTCACAAGTCCCTTTCTTAATGTTATGTAATTTATTCTCTGGGCTTCCTTGAATTAACCCAGAAAGAATTTCAATAATGTATGAAAAAACTCAGATCAGATCCAATATTCTTTATGCAGGGTGAACTCCCAGAAACTTAATAAATCACAAGGGATATTGGACTTACGATATTCCTTTTCCAGAGGATAACAAACTAGCAACAACTATGCCTCAGATTAACAAATAGAAGAAAGGCTATTAACTAACAAAGAATTTTACTGAGTTAGAAGCTTTAGATTTATGCAGCAGTTCTGGCAAATATCTATTTATATATTATTGGTTAAAATCAGGTGGGACACACCCGTTTTTTCTGTTATGAGATGTTCTACCCTGGTCCTTCATCTGAATTTGCCCTATGGTATTATGCTTGGAGATTAATGCATCTTCTGTATCAGTACACTTTTTTTCCCTTGCAATTCCTTATAAAAAAGCACATTAACTTCTTTCCTTAGAGAACTCTACCTTCCTTTTATTTACTGCTTTCTTTTGATAAGAGCACTTTAATAGGCTTATCTAACACACTAAACTATCCAACTGACCTCTTTAAGGAAGATTGATTTTTATTCCTCTTACATTATTGCACAACTAAAATGCCTGTTTGCAGCACTTTATAGGAGATCAGAATCAGAGTGACTTGTAAATAAAGTAAGAAACAGCACTATTGCAAGTCAAAAGGTTTGAATAGACAACAAGCATACTCATAAATGTGCCCCTCAAATGGGACTTGAGAGAAAACTTTCACACTTAACTTGTAAATAAATTTAACATCAGTTACATTTTCTTTGTGTGTCATAAATAAGTAGTGGACAGAGCAGAGAGCATCACTGCCAAACATTGCAAATTCACGGTCTAGTCTAGTCTCACACTGCTTAATCAATTTTCTATCAGAAATAATTACATTAAATTATGATTCATATTTTTAAAGCAAAATTCCTGAGGTAATTTCCTCATGGAATTCTTTATAACTCTAATGTACATCCATTTTTAAAAGCTACAGATACTGGCAGCCTTTCAGTAAATTCTATATGAAGATAGACAGTTCAAAAACTCCACCATGTCCCCCTCAGGCATTCCACAGCAGCTTCTAAACTCCCTTTACAGTTATAAAATTCACATACAATTTTTCATGTCCTTTTTGAAGTGTCACACAAATAATGACTTCTACATTTCTCAATGTCTCTTCTCTAATGTGGGGAAACCAAATTAATTCAATAATTTTATTTTGCAGAACTTCTGCCTATAAATATTCCCTGCATTTTCTCACATCACTCTGTGAAATGCAGTGAGTGCTTTGATATAACTCTAGAATTTTCTTCAGAGTAATTGCTTAGGGAGTTGTTTTCCAGTCTACATTTCATTAATGATGTGTTCTGATATATAGAAAATGCTTGTGTATGTAAGTGTTTCATTTTGGTATACAAGCTCAAAAAAATTCTGTTTAAAGTATGTCCTTTTTTTCTTATGAAAAATCTCTTCATATTTTATACTTTATGAATAAAATTACAATGGTTCTGAAAAGGTAACTTTTTTTTTCTGCAGACAAAATATGAGCTTATTTATATCCTCACTGTCACAAGAAAAAATAATTTCTAATACAACAGAAAAGATAGATATCATAGAGTCATAGAATCATGGAATTATAGAATAATTGAATCATAGCATAGTTTGTGCTGAAAGAGACCTTCAAGACCATCTAGTTCCAACATCCCCATCACAACCTCTCCACTACAGGTTCTCAGAGCCCCATCCAACCTGGCCTTGAATACCTCCAGGGATGGGGCATCCACAGCTTCTCTGGGCAACCTGTTCAAGTGCCTCACTACCCCCACAATATACAATTTTTTCCTAATATCTAACCTAAACCTACTCTCTTTCAGTTTAAAGCCATTCCTTCCTGTTATATGCTATAATGCCACTACATGCCCTTGTCAAAGTCCCTTCCCAGCTCTCCTGAAAGCCCTCTTTTAAGTTCTCTCAGAACCCTTCTGCTCTCCAAACTGAACAACCCCAACTCTCTCAGCCTGTCTTCATAGGAGGCAATTGGAAAATTGAAAAATCTAGTATTTCCTCCCAGCAAAATTCACTGTATTCGTGTCCATTGGATTTTGGTAAACAAATTTCTAATGTAAAACTCAAATTTCCCTGCTTTCACTATACTCAATCATGAGGATCAAAACAGTACTTCAGCAATCCACTCACAGTAACATTGATATCATCACTGCTGATATGAGAGGAATCCATAAATCATTAACACTTCTATTAAAGGCCTTCTAATCTATTGAAATACCTGCAGCAGCATGTATTTCATGCTAGAAGTTAAGCCATTGTATTTTAACAACCTGGCAGCTGGAAGTTTTCAAAAGTGTCTGGTACTTGGGTCTGCCTTAAGAGAGGAAAGCTTTTTGCCTTGTTGTCCTCTCCTCTTGTGAGATCTTCATTACAAAACCCACAAAAACAAATTGCTAAACCATTTGACTGAGAAAGGTATGCTCAGATTTTTCCCTCTCATGTTTATCTTTCTCATAAGATCATATTTTTACTTAGACCTTGATAAATGCATATTTTCTCACCCAAGACTTCATGGTATTAATAAAAGGAACCACATAATTTAAGACAAAACATTTTATTTCATCAAAGTGCCAGCTATTCTTACATATATAATAATTGCAAATTGCCTAGGCAACCTGCGTGACTACACAGGACATGAGAAGTCCTCTGGCTCTGAGAGCCTGCACATAATCACTTTCTTCTTTAGGCATGAGCAGCAGAGATCCTTGCACCTGTGTGGTACACTGTCCTCACTTCAGCTTGTGTCCACAAGGCTGATGCTGGCCTTAGGAGCTGTGCCTCTTTCGATTGCAGGCAAAGGAGGGAGATGCATTCCTCCCACAGATAGGTGAGAGTGGCTCTGCCTCTGTTGCCCCCTGAGGAAACCTGAGCCAGTGATCCCAAACAGACTGAATATGTCCCAGCTTCCACTCAAATAAATTATGATGAAGCCATCCTAGGTGTCCCTTACTTAAATGGCTTGTAAATATGCAGGAATGGTTTTACAGCTTTCCTTTCCAGATTAAGCCCTTCCCCAGGTCCATTCTGGGGGCAACTGCTGATAATAGAACCAATTGTTAAGTTTGTTTGTATAACCTTAAATTATGGGTTTCTTTCTGAAAACTGACAGCACCATGTTGCAATGCTTTTCATATTGATGGGCTTAGTTGACAAGTAATGTTCCTCTGATTTTTAGCCCTATATGTAAGCACCAACAAGTCAACTTGATTTGCTTTCATCTCATTTTTAATAAAATTTTAAATTCCACTCCAAAAGTAAATCCACCCAATAATCATGAGGGTGACAAAAACAAATAACCACCCAAGCAAGCTGAGTCAAATTGAGTTAAAGACCACAACTGTGTGGTCAGGAGGAGGCAGATTTGAGCAGTGGCTAATTTACTACACCTCGGTACCAATTTTAACCACGAAGCATCTTGGTCTTCATTGTGGCATTGAATTACAAAGTCTCTTACCTTTTCAGTGGCACAGTTATAACCATTTTTCAGTAGGAATGTAGCACATGTATGTATTTAGAATTTTTTTCCAGAAGGAAAAGTAGCATCCCAATATTTTCAGTGTTACATTAACAAAAGCAAGAGATAAGTATGGAAAACAAATTCTAGCTAAAAGTAGTTATGCTTGCCTTTAGTATTCATTGCCCACAGTCAAGATAAATTCAACATAAATAAAAATTAGCAACTTACAGTACTGAATTACAGCAATCTAAAATGAACTATGCCGTAAAACAGAGATAAAATTCAACAATTCTTGAGAGATTATAAATTCATCTGGATTCCATATTTTACTGAGGAGAAAAAAAAAAAAAAACAGCAGAGTTTTCAAATCCTGAAGAAAAATTCTAGAGGTTTATTTATACTGGAAATGTTCTCACAAGTCTGTGAATTTGTTTTCTTTTCAGCCCAGGACTTCAAAATATGTTAATTATATTGCTCTCTCATATTTCACTCCCTTTGCCTGTTTGGAGGCCTCATTTTGGCTCTAGTGAGGTTTTACATTTGTCGTTGAGAAGAGTAGGAAATTTATAACTAAAAAACATGAAAAGGTTAAGAGAAACATTCCCTTCCCTACCGCCCCCATCAAACCAGTATCCCCAGAACACTGATGGTGTAGATCATGGGTGAAAGTGCCCAAGTAAGGATCAAGGAATAGGCGGAAAAGGTTGTAGACAACAGTGCCAAGGCTTAGCAGAAAAAAATCCTACATCAAGGTATAAATAAATGTTTAAGCAAGAAATACTTGTCAGGAGATAGAAATTATCATAATGGATAAAAATGAAAAAAGCCTTTTTGGCATAGAAGCTGAAAAAAGAAGTGAGTCAGTGTCATTACAGTTATAATACCTATAATTCAGCAGGAAATATCATTTGAAAGACATAAGACTGAAAAAAAATTACCAGGATAAATTTTTTCTAGTATTCTGGATAAGTTATTGGTAAATGTAAAATCTGGGTGGCAAAACTGAAACAATAAACAGTTGTTTTATCACTAAATATCAGCTTCTGGAGGTCACTTTTGATGTGCCTCTAACTTTGATACATCTCAGAAATCCATAAAAACCAGCACAAAAAAAGTCAAGCAGGTTGAAAGTGGTTTTGAATTAGTTTATTAACATGTCATGTACTACTTGAACATCAGTTTCATGACTGCAGACCCATGACGGTTTAGGTGGGTACAGAAAAAATTGAAGATGCTCAGTGTCAATATCTCTGTTCTGGTACTGAGCTACAGGTTTGTGTTTAAGGTGTTTCTTAACAGCTGTTTCTTACTATCTCTTGTCTCTGCTATGTTTAGCTCCTGAGAGTCTGCCAATCATTGATAATTTTTGCCTCCCCAATCTGATAAATTTTTTAAGAGCAAATAATCACAGAATCATAGAATTGTAGAATATGCTGAATTGGAAGGGAGCCAATGGATCACTGAGGCCAGCTCCCTGCCCTGCCCATGATATCCCCCAAGAGTCACACCACGTGACTGAGAGCATTCTCCAAACTCTTCTTGAACTCTGTCAGGCTTGTTGCTGTCACCACTTCCCTGGGGAGCTTTTTCCAGTGCCCAAACACCCTCTGGGTGAAGTAACTTTCCCTGATATCCAGCATAAACCTCCCCTGACTCAGCTTCATGCAATTTCCTTGAGTCCTGTCAATGGTCATGAGAGCAAAGAGATCAAGATAAAAGATGGGAGAGTAGTTTCTGTATGAGGTACTTGGAACTGCTCATAATAAATCTCAGTATTCTCAATACAATCTCAGTATTCTGGTTCAAAAGCATTTCCCATTTTTAAAAAGCATTCATCCCTATCTTCTTAGTGAAAGTTCAGTAGAGTCTACAGAGCCTACAGAGAATATTCTTTTAAAGAAAATAAGACATTCAGCTGCAAATACAGGTGTTTCTGTGATTTTCAATTATCTACAGTACATCAAAACCTTATGATTTCCATCAGCTTACCTATATCGAGTCCACATTTGCATCTGCCCTTCTGACAGTGAGGTAAGGAGTACAGGATGTGGTTTAAATCCTGCATTCCTAAGGAATTTTTCTCGGTGAACCGACCAATTTCTAATGGCTACTTTCTAATTCTTACCTCAGAATCCTCATCTACTATATGAAGGGTAAGCCATATGTGAGACATGCTATCAGACTAAGCAATGAAGGTCCACAGCCACAGAAAACTTCAGGGTTACCCAACATATTTCTCCAGCCACCTCAGTGCTCAGAGAGGTCAAAGTTTACACATATGGCCCTTCTGAACTTTTGGGTGCATATGGCAGAAATGCTCCCAGAGGAGCCAAAAATTTCAGCAAGATTATGCAGTTTTGAAGCTCTTTAAGAAAAAAAAAAAAGGAGTATGGCAAAGTAAATAACTCATCAGCATTTAGAAGCATAAACACCAGAAGGAGCCCTGAAGGAGATGTGTCTTATTGCATTTTAAACAAATATCAAGGTAGGTAACTTGCATGATAAATACACTGCAATTCGATTTCAGTAATTTATTAAATTAACAAAACCATATTTGTTTATCTCAATTATCAAAATTGCATAAATTGGCAAATTATTTTAAAGCACCATTTCAGTCTCAAACATGAAGTACAGAGGAGAATTTCAGCTGTTATTTCAAACATTTTTGTACCACAGTCCAACACACAGAATATATGCTCCATAAGTTTTCTGAGCAGAATTAAGGTCATGCAAACACATCATTCACCATATTTTCTCCCCTCACATGATAGATATATCCTTACACTCACTTCTAAATCTAATTGGATTACTAACAAAAAAAACATCGGATTTTAAATCATCAGATCTGTTTTCTAGGAACCCACATACCTCCACCCCATCACTGCAGTGCCTAAGTCACACACAATTGTCATGGGTAGAAAGGGGCTTTTCTCTGCATGTCTCTCATATTAGGTCTTGGCTCACCCTTCCAACCAGTGACCATAGACCTGAGAGCAGAGAGCTCCTGCTCCAACCTGCTCAGACCTATACTAAGACAGTTTCTTCAGCCAGCGAGAGGTGGCACAATTACAGCTGTGAAATTATTTAAATCCTATAGACCATCTTTGTAAAGGCATCTGAAAAAGGAGATACGCCTCCAGCGCTGCTTTTAAAACATACTGGCACCCAACTCCTTCAGGGAGTCAGCTGCCTTAGCATTTCCAAATTAATCTTGCTTGAAATTACCTTGCAAATTTTGCCCACCTGATTTCTTTGATCTCATAACAAATACCTGGGACATTTTCTGGGAGCAAGTTCCAGTTTTCCAAATGCTGGTTCAGGGTACCTGCAGGACCATCTTCCACTCTTGGAGCTGTTAATTGAAGTGTTAGACTGTAAGCTTTGTAAGGGAGAAAACATTACCAGATTTTTATTCTTTTTTTTTTTTCCTGTAAGTGCCACAAGTGTACTAATAGCTTCTGCTGAAAGGAAATTTGGAATTCACAGCCAGTTTCCACCAATGCAAGTTTCCCATGGATACTATTTATCTTCACTTGTTCAAAGCAAATTAACAATATGGTGTGGAACAGAGTTAGCATCTGCACATTCACTTAATGCCCAACACCTGAGCTTTGGCATATGATACATTGAAACATAAATTCTTACATGATCAAGCCTCAGATCAATCAAAATATTGCCTACGTGACCTGTTATTAACAAAGCAGAGGGCAAGGAAATGAAGAACTGTAAAAAGAGGATAAATCTATTCAACTGAAAGCAGCTGCTCAGGCTGCCTGAAAAACAAGAATTCATTTTGTAGCAACAAAACCGAGGCCACTTGAAAATGTTCAGGGAGGTACAGAAAAATCTTCAAACACAAACCTGAAAAGCCTCCCACGCTTGGAGAGACATTCATCCAGCTTGTTCTGTACTTGAGTTCGCTCTCCAGCAGAGCTGTAGCCCATTTTTTGCAGGGCTATGTCATGGCCTTTCTCCTGCTTTGCGGCCTTGGGTACTGGGTCTAACACAGCAGGTCTGACACTGCCTGGTCAGGACCCACTTTCTGAGGAGCCCAGCTAAGAGACTGTGTCTTGCCTCCACAGCCTCTTGCAATAACATATAGACTTGCAATAACTTGCAATAACTCCACATGCAGACCATCTCTGTCATGGCGTGAGCTGTTCCTGGGTCTCACATCTATCCAGAAGTGAGGTCTGTACAACTCAAAAGTGAGTGGCAAAATGTTTTGTTTCAACTAGAGATCAAGCCACTATCTAGAACATGGGAGATCCACGGTACAGTCCCTGAACACCCCTTTACAGCCATACTAAACTCTGTCTCCTCCTCTTACTCATCCCTGGTTAAGTACAAAGCACCTGAACATCAGCCCTTCAGGAGGTTGTTGCATTTGTTTTCACTAAAAATTCACCCTAAGAAACCTCCCATGGAAAAGTTTTATTAGAGCAAAGGCATTGACAAAGAATTTCAGTTTTGACAAAACAATACTTCCCAGTCATGAGTACAACTCTCACGGTTGCATCCTAGGGCATCATTGTATGCTAATTACTGAGATATGGTGAGCTCTGTTTGCTGTTTACAAAAATAAAAGCATAGGCAGGAACTTTTTCTGTCAGCTGTCAAAATTAGCAATAAGCTAGTTTTCAGTGAAGAATGTTTCTGGCAAGCTGTCAACCAGAAAATTGAAAATCAGAAAGAGAACATTTATCAGACGTGAAAAACAAGTGCAGCATTTAGGTACAGGCTTAATGCAAGGCTTGGTTTCACCACATAGAGCTCATCTGTGTAGAGTGGAAACAAACAGAAATGTGTATCTGTTTGAGAGAGAAGGAAGGAAAGAGATTAGCTGACAAGGGAGAAAGTGCTGAGGGAATTTGCAGGAAGGTCTAAAGCATCCAGTTTAACTTGTTTATTAAGTTGGAAAATTCTGGATATAGCTCCCAGTCGAAGCCCTTTTTTATCAGCCCTTTTCTGCATATCTACAAGGAAATTCACCTTACTATAAAAGTGTATTTGTCTCCACTGGGCACAATGAAGAATGCTGAACTGGAAAAGATTTCATCAAAAGCCACAAAAGTTTGTAGGATTCGCCATGTCATATTGGAGTGTTGCTCTAGTAAGATCAATGTCTTTCTGCCACAGAGGCAGTGACAAATGACTCTGTAGAGGGAAAATTGCCACACTTCTGAACCCATCATACATATCAAACATCACATTTAACCTCCTAATTTCTCACTGACTTTCAACACCGGGTGCATTTTGAAGCCTGATATCAGATAATAGTTTTCTAGAAGTGGCAACTACAGCAAGAACACGTACTGAGGAAAACAGATCTAAAGAGCCTTCACACTGAGAGCACAGGATATGTTAGGAATATATGCAAGGTTTACAAATAACAATCCAGATGAAAGGAATCTAAGACCACTGAGGGAAAAATTCCTTTATTCCCATATGAATCTTTCTTTAATGTCATAGAAACACAGGATCATAGAATGGTTTGAATTGGGAGGGACCTTAAAGACTGTCTCGTTCCAACCCCTCTGCCATGGGCAGAGACATCTTCCACTAGACCAGGTTGCTCAAAGCCCCATCCAACCTGGCCTTGAACACTCCCAGGGATGGGGCATCCACAGCTTCTCTGGGCAACCTGGTCCAGTGCCTCACCACCCCCACAAAGAACTTCTTGCCAATACCTAACATAAACCTACTCTCTTTCAGTAGCCATTCCCCATGTCCTTGCAATATTCCCTATCCAGCTCTGCAGTAGGTTGCCTTCAGGTACTGGAAGGCTGCCCCAGAGCCTTCTCTTCCCCAGGATGAACAGCCCCAACTGTCTCAACCTGTCCTCATAGGAGAGGTGCTCCAGCCCTCTGATCATTGCCATGACCCTCCTCTGGAGTCGCTCCAACAGGTCCACATCCTTCTTATGCTGGGGACCCCGGAGTGGGATGCAGCACACCAGGTGGGGGAGAGGGGAGAATCACCTCCCCCAACCTGCTGTCCACTGTCTTCATGTAGCCTTGGATAGTTGGCTTTCTGGGCTGCAAGTGCAGCCAGAAGGTAAGGAAGGAACCATCTGGCAAATTCATACCAGACTAACACCATAAAGCAGAAATTTCTTAGTAGTAGTGCATTCAGTTTGCAGTTTGGGTGCTATTTATGGAAAACACCAACAGGGAAAAGACTGGTTATCTCACCCTGCTAATATATGTGCTCTTCTCTGTCCTTGCAAATAATATTGTGATTCCTCAGAGGCTAGATTGAATGGTTTTCAGATATATCTTTTAAGAGGTAATACTGAGGTTTCCAAAGGCACACCAAGGATGGATTCCTCTTCTCAGAGGCCGGGTACCAGTATGTTAGGTCATCAGAAAGATGCCATTTTCCCCTAGAAAAAAAAGAAAAAAAATACTGTGTTTTCCTATCCTTTTTCCCCTCCATCCATCATAATGTTTATCTGAAAGGAAATCCATATTCAGATCAGCTCTATTAATAAACAAGGAAACTTTCCCCAGCTCCCAACTCCTCCCTTCTAAGTAGTAAATTTCCATTCCTTTCCTCCATTTGTTAAAGCAATGACTCAGAGAGTTCCTGCAAGGCTAAAACATCCAGGATGTGTGAAATGTTCATATCAAATCAAGACACGAGGCAGCTCACAAATTCATAAAAAGCTGCTAATATCATAGTAATCCATAAATATTTTTCTCACTGACAGATTTTGACCCCTGTTTCTTGTTTGTAGGGGGGAAGGAAACTCCTTCAATGCTCATCTCATGAAGACCTCTTTCCCCAAGCAATCACTTTTAAAAAACCACTCTCTAGGCCCTGCCTGAGTTTTTTGCAAGCCTTTAAGAGCAATAAGAGTAGGTGGTAGAGCTAAAATAAAACATATTTTGTGTTTTCTTCTGGAAAAAAAAAAAGAAAAAAGTCTAGCAAATAGTGGATACACATCAACAGAAGAAATATGCAAAGTCCATGGCCTGCTCCAAACTTTCCTATAGCATCTTCTGACATGGCACATGCTCCCAAACACACGATGCTTTAGCTGGCAAACAGCCAAGTGTCCTGTGGTGGATTGAACCTGGCTGGTTACCAGCCAACCAAAGCTGCTCTATCACTCTTGTCCTCTGCTGGGTAGGGCAGATAAAATATAGCAAAAGGCTTCTGGGTCAAGATAAGGACTGTGAGACCTCACTCAGCAATTATTGGCATGGGCAAAACAGACTTGACTCAAGGGGATTAATCATATTACCAGTCAAATCAGAGTAAGATAATGAGAAATGCTTGCTACAGAACAACATAATGCTTGTCCAATTTTTTTAAGCCACATAAATGAGAAATATCACTCTTTAAAACCTTTCTACCTTTTCCTATACCAATTAAGAAACAAAAAAAATATGTTACACATGTTGTGCAGTGGTTGTATGAGGGAACCTACTCTGGCACATTACGTATATGTCATATGTAGGATTCCAAATTTGCTTCCTCCAGGCCAGAACTGGTATGAAGAGTTAAGCATGTAAGTTCATTAAAAGAGCTATATATTACTCATCTGATGCTAATGGGATTCGAGTTGCTGCTGTGATCTTGATGGGGTTATCATTAGGTCTATGTGACTTAACTGTATTTTATTTTCTGTTTGAAATTCATCTATCAGAGTGAAATCAGAAATGTGGTTTCTGTCACCCATAGAGCAATTAATCTTAGCACAAAGCCTGTGGAGAGAAAGGTCTGCTGTTCTTTAAAAGATAGGTAGAATTTAACAGAAGTTTTTATGGCAGTAGCACACTTTGTTTTGCCCAGCTGCCATTTAATACTACAGAAACCTGTAAGCCTATACATATCCAAATTTTTGCTTTGCTTCTGCCAAGCCTGTGCCAAAGCCAAGCAACTCCTTGCTTAGCTCATGCTTTTGCCTGACAGTTGTGGCCTGGAAACCTCTCTCACAAGCTTCTTGGGCTTCAACATCAAGTGCAGTTGCAGCTGCTACCATTTGGTGTTCAAGCAGGTGAAAATAGCATTGTAGTAAAAGCACTAACTTGGGGACAGAGCACTACGCATACATCATGCTCAAATCCTGATCTGAGTCCAACTACATAAGGTTCAAATTTGTATCGAATGCTCAGCTGAAAGCACTGTGAAAATGTATGTGGAAACTCTTCTGTGTTACAGAAGGTTTGTTGAATGTGGAAATTGCAGTTTTATATGGATAAGTTTTTGTTTTCCACTCTATAAAACCAAATAAAGCCCATGGCCATAACTGAAGTGTTCTCCTGGGATGAGAAGACTTTTCTCCCCCTGATCCCAGAGGCAGTACATGCTTTTATTTTCATTAAGTGAATGAAATGACTCTAATGTCTCATTTTGTGAAAAAAAATATTAAAGTTTTAGGTGATCCTATTATTATTATTATTATTATTATTATTATTACTTCTCACTTTTATGGCTGCCCCTCTGAGGATTCGATTTGTATGGACATCTGGGTTATGGCACAACCAGTAACAAAACACTCTTAAAATGCAGAAACACAATTGAGAACCAACAACAATGTGCAGTAGAGTGGATAAATGTCATTTTGCCATCAGACAAGAAAAGAGAAACTCCATACCAGGGAGCACTGTATGTGCACACTTACATATGGGGCAGAATTGTAGCACCTGACAGCTCCCATAAGGCAAAAGCACCATATTTTAATGTGAGTCATATAGCTGGAAGTAATCTCTGAGTTTTAGGCACATATAGGAGTTAATCAAATGGAAGAAAAAAAAAACAGAAGAAAAAACATAATATGGATTTACAGATAACAGTTTTATCCCTACATAATTTCTGTCTTTTTGTTTTTTGGCAAAGAAGAAGACTCAAGCAGGATTTGAAAGAAGAGGGGGGAAAGATACACTAAGTAAACCTAATTTCTATGCAGGAACTGTCCACTCCAGACACTTCTTGCACCATGACACAAAACAGAGATAAGAAATATCATCAGACTGAGGAAAAAAGTGCTCCAAGAGCACAAAATACCAGCCTACCTGCTACAAATGGCAGCATATTAATGCTAGTTTTCAGCTGAATAAATACATTTTTCAATTAGGGCATTTTTGGCCATAAAAAGATCTTATTCAGGGAAGACAGAAGGAGGTACATATCCCTAAAATGCATCCTGCCATTCCCAGGGCTAATTAATGGTGCTTTTGCCAAGTATATTACCACTTCACAGTACAAGGGTATTTTCACTGATCAATCAAATATTTGTCCAACAGATGCAGACTTTCAAAGCTGTGTTCAGATTTCTAGAAATAGAAGATAAATATAGTCAACAGATTTCTTGCCCATACTAAACATTAACTGAAGAGCAAGATTTAGTTGCAGGTCTGTCATCAGACTGCTTTCAAGACTGCGTCCTGGTGTTGCTTTCTGAAAACCTTCTTGTACAGGAAAGTATGTTAAAAATTACAGTGGCTGTGTCGGAGACAGACAGCTAAGTATTTGCCTTAATGAGAGACATTTTGGAAGAAAATGCATCAGCAGTAATAAGTACTTTTCTTCCAGGATATGATGGCCTCTACCAAGAAAATCTGCAGTATTTCAGAGTAGTTTCCAAACTCTCCTTTTACCTTGTACCTTTCTCCCACTCTGCCAAATCTTTTGCACTTCAGTACCTATCTTGTCTACTTTATCTCCATACATCGAGGCTCTCTAAACTGTGTGTTTTCAAAGCCTTTAGAGCACATTTCAGCTAATTTGAAGAGAGATTGGTTGTTTTATAATATATATATTTGTAAAAATATATAAAATCAGGGTTTATAAATTAAAAGCAAAAAGACATCTTGTAGACCCATACATAGGTACACATGTGCTCACAACCCATTTTTCATGTCTCCTAGCTTTTATACTCTTTTTCTAAGCAACTGCTGCCACTGTCAATAGGAATTTCTCATACTGTGTACCCACTATCAAGCCCTCACACCATTAAATCACTCATAGACACTAACACCTCCAAGTGGTTTACTACAGGGTTTGCTGCAACTTTATAGTGGAGTACAAAGCAGCAGGTATTTAGGTTCTTTTGATATTCCTCTTAGCAGGGAAGTAGCAACCTAGGTTCCTACAGCCATCAGTCTGCCCCAGGGCTTGTTTACTTATGAAGGAGATGGGTATTTCCCTTCTGAAGATCCCTAAGCCCATCTGAGATGTTGCCATTGGTATTAACAGACTTGGAAACTGAATAAGAGAGCTTGTATTTGCTGCTAACTAAGAAGCAACATTGGAGGGAAAGCAGACTGAACAGGCTGCTAATTTCCATGATTATTTTCCAGAAATGGTTGTCCTGGTTTCAGCTGGGTTGTTGTTAATTTTCTTCCTAGCAGCAGGTAGAGTGCTGTGTTTCGGATTTAGTAAGAGAATATGTTAATAACACACTGATGTTTTAGTTGTTGCTAAGCAAGGCTTACCCTGAGTCAAAGACTTTCCAGTTTCCCATGCTCTGCCAGCAGGCAGGTGCACAAGAAGCCAGGAGGGAGCACAGCCAGAACATCTGACCCAATCTTGCCAAAGAGATGTTCCATACCACAGGATGTCATGCTCAGTGTATAAACCAGGAGGAGCCAGGCACTGTGTGGGTTGGGCTGGGCATCAGGCTGGTGTGGTGAGCGACTGTATTGGGCATCAGGTGTCTGTCTTGGGTTTTATTTTTCTATCTCCTCTTTATTACTAAGAGTACTAGCATTACTATTAATATCAGTATATTTCCTTTGTTTCCATTATTAAACTGTTGTTAACTCACAAGTTTTTTGGTGGGGCGGGAATGGGCAATGAGAAAGCGACTCCTTAGTTCTTTGTCGCCAGCTGGGGTTAAACCACAGTGGTGTAACCTAAAGCTGAGCAGCCCTTGCACACAGTGATTGTCAGGTTCTACCCAAAACAGCAGGAGAAGCAGCTCCTGCTCTCAACTGCTTCCCTCCAGCAAGCAGCTCCCAGGGCTTGCACGCTCTCTTGCATTAGCCACACAGTTGGACGTCAAAGCATTTTGCACAAAGTGATGGAAATCTGCAGTCTGAGATCATTCCACCTTGCATGTCAGTGCTTTATGCAGTAGCAATTCCCAAGACACATGCAGTCCAACATGAAGAAAAACCCAAGGCCAAATACTTTGATTAAGGCAGTAGAAATACCTTTCAGTCTATCACTTTGGCAACGAATAGATGTACTCACTATACTGTACTACACACCTGTGAGAGACAGTTAAAAATTATCCGGGCACAATTAATTTTTTTATTTGACAAATTACATAAGTTATCACAAACTCAATCAATTTTGCTGAATCCACTTATTTTTTGGAAGAAAAAACTTCAATGGAAAGAAAACAGCCAGATTTACAATGATTATGTTTGATCAAGAATTGATAAGCAATTAGGGAAAAAAAAAATCCCAGCAAAATCTCCCTGCCTTCCTTGCAAAGACTACATTAATTTACCAGAACCAAGAGGAATTCTGGCTCAAATCAGTGCATTTTCCCTTTGTCTTTCACAGGACAAAAATTTCATTTTCAATTTTCCTCTAAATTTCTCGTCATGTTGTGATATTGCTCATTAAGTAAACTTGGGATTGCTCAGCATTTGAGCATAATTTCTCTGTCGTGTGTTGGTCTGTCCTGAACCAGAACAGCAGGTATATTTCCCAAATAAAAGATTTCTCAGTTAAAAGAAGCAGGAAACACAGAAGGAGACATACTAACTATCCACACTAGCTGATTGGAATTTAATCCCACAAGCAGGTCCATGACCACGTTTTTTGCAGTATTGAATTTTTGGAACCTCTGAAACAGAGGAAAGGTGAGAGCGGTTTCAGCAAGTACAACTGACTCCCAGGCTGCCTGCATATGTCTGCCCCAAGTTGCCTTCCTCCAGGACTCAGGGGACAGCACAGCCTGTCCCTGCTGCCCCATTCCCCACCCAGACCTACTCCTGGGCCGGGCAGCTCCTACGCTGCCTTCACCTCTCGCTGCCTCCTGGAGCCAGCACAAGAGAGAGGGCAAGTCACTGGCCTGGAGTTACAAAGAAAGTGAAGTGCTTTACAATGGGAACTTAATCATCTAGAAGCAGATTCTGTGAGCAAAACTGTAGTATTATTTTTAATATACTTTCTCATGTGTTAAATATATCTTGGCCGGTTTCCTGCTGTTGTTCAGAGAAGTGTGCTGAATTTGACAAGAAAACTTCCAAGACATCTTTTTACTGTATTCAGACTAATTTGGCTGTTAATGTTTCATGATAGAAATAAACCTTTAGGACACATTCTTACACCACTTTGCAAGCTTAATTGTTAGGATGTTATACTTTCCTTCTGCTGTGATAGACATGATGATCTCCTTACTAAAAACATAAAACCAAAAAAAATATTATTAGAAACCTCCTTTTTGCAAATTAAGAACATTTATTTTTCATTACAATGCAGAGCATTGCACATAATGTGTAGAACAATAACACTATTCAAGCACAGATATACATATGCAAATGGTAAGTCATGAACAAGAACACAGGTTATTTTGAATGAAAATAGTTCATTAGATTCAAGCTCTTTCCCATTTCACTTGCTCCTAACTTGATAAATACCTTGGATTTTCAGCTTTTACCTTAAACATTCTCTTTTTGTGACCATTTAAAGGTCAGGACTTAATTTAGAAAGGAGGATGCACATTAAAAAAGATGAAGGAATGACAGAAAGACTAGGAGGTGAGACTCGCTCGTCAGTTGTGTGAGCAACATTTATTTCCCCAGGTAAAGCAAGCATTCTGAGGTCAGCTTTTCATTTGTCATACAGAAACGATCAGAAAGTGCTAGATTTGTCCAGAAAGAGTTATCTTGAATATTTCAACAACTGCTTTTATCAACCTGATATCAAAAATATTTGACATACATGACTGTGTTAACAACAAAGTAGGGGGAAGTCCTGCAGAAGGCTGAATTTCTACAGCACTTCCACAGGAACTGGATTGTCAGCTAGTTCAAGAAAAAACTTATTATTTATACTGGTGTGCATTAAGTATTTTTGGTCTAATAGGACCAAATCAGATCGTGTTTCTGAGAAAATTTGCGATGAAATGAAGGCACCCACCTTACTCATTCTTTTGTATAAAGAGCAAAATTAACAAGAACATATATGGTGTATCTGTTCAGGGTGAAGATAGTAATATAAAACAACAGGAAGACAAAAGACTACAGACTGGAAGTCAGGCTCAGTTTTACCATAAACTTACCTTCAGCAAGCTAGTAGTTTATTTAGCTGTGCCTAGACACCTCCATCTTCACAGCAAAACAGAAAAAAATTACTGAATTCATAGGACCGTGTCAAAGAAAATGTATCAGCATCAATAAAACAGGAGATTTTCCAGTAAAAAGCCATTAAAGCATCCACTAGTATTTAATTTCCTTTGTGTCAATCCAGTTAGTTCATGTGCTACTTCACTAGTTTCTAATTTGTCAAATATTTATTCCAGTCTGCTTACAAATTGTCCAGGAAAACAAGTTACACATAAGAGTGTTTCCTCCATGTAATGAATGTAACACACTTTTCATCAATTTTGTAACAAGTGAAGCATTTGAGGTTTTCTAGCCTCTTGTTCAATATACACTCTGAAAATGCATATTATATTATTCAGACTCAAAATAGAAACAATCACCTTGGAAAATCACACATTGAAAACATTACACACAGGTCATTAAACATGTGCTAACAATTCTCCTTAAATTCCAAACTTTTTGAATGCCAAAATGCTTCACCATACACAGACACAATATAATCACTTTGGTGTGTAGGTAGGTCATGCTTAAATTGGATTTTCACAGCACAGACAACGGTTACAGATATATTAATTGAGGACAATATTGATTATAGCTCTGTCATTGTTCACAGAAACCTAACACTCTTCACTGTAAAAGAGGATCAAGTTGTCAAACTCCATACTTCAGAGGCAATCACTGTTGGAGCAGAAGTTTCTGGTATAACTCAGTTTTATGACCAAACGTTGCTTAATACAATGTTACATATTGTAACAAGAAGAGCCAGAACTATTCTTATCCAGAATCGCCTGGTGGTGCTCTGCAAAAGTGTGTTTTAGTGCTGGCTCAATTACAACAAACACAGTGCCAAAACCTGACCACCATCCAGGTCCTTTTCATTTGAGCTTATTTTCAGTAGGGTCTCGTTTATCGATAATAAACTTGCTTTAGTTCAAACTGCTGGGATTTCTGAAATATTCCAGAAATGTCTGTTTGGGTGAGTTGAGTTCAAACTGCAGTGGTAATCTGCGTCAGTCCTAAGTCATTGGACTCCTCTCTCTCCTGAGGACAGTAAGATGACATTTCCACGACTAGTCATACAGGTTTGTTTGCCCCACCTGCCTCCCTCATATAAGCTGGGTCTTGCACAGTGTTTGTGACTCTGCTGGTGCTCTGCCTCTCCATCCTCATCTTGAAGGGGAAGCAGAAGTCCTTGAAGCACCTCTTGAAGTTTTCATCCAAAAATGCATAAAGGATTGGATTGAGGCTGCTGTTGGTGTAACCCAAAGCAATGCAGAAGTAATAGCTGGATATGGCAGCAGTACTGTGGGACACGTCCCCTAAGGCTTCAACCAGCACAAAAATGTGGATAGGAGTCCAGCAGACAATAAAAACTGCCACAACCACAAGAACCAACCTGGTGATGCGACGCAGGTTTCGATCTTTTTCTCGAGACCCTGAGAGAAGCCGTACACTTTTCAGGCGCAGAATCATCAGAGTATAGCAAACAATTATAATGAGAACTGGGATAACAAATGCAAAGACAAAGACACAGATTTTCATGAAGATGTCCCACCACACATAATCTCTGTCTGGAAACTGCAAGGAGCATTCAGTGCTAGCAGTATCTAGGAATGAAGGAAGCAAGAAGAAAATCGCTTTGTTACTAGATATTCTAAACAATGTAATTATCATAGCATAATCTAGGAAAAGTGATTAGCATGTACTGCGATATTAATAAATGGAGTTATCATTAAATCACTCCAAGGAAGCTTTCAGTTACCATTGAAACTGGTTTTATTCAGCTGTCTCTAGAAATTACTGAGGTTTGGGCTTTTTTAAATGCAAAATTTTGTATGAAATTTCTTCCCCATGGGAGAATCTAAAAAAGCAGAGCACAAAAACAAAATCTGTAAAGTTGTTTCCATTTGAATCGCACTGAAATTTAAAACCAGACTGATTACCACCTTCAGTGAAGTAGAAACCTCACCATTATTATCAAACTACATATGTTTTTGTCTGTGAGTGGAGAAAGATTTTTGATAACATGAATGGTAGAAGCTGAAGGAGGTTTTGATAGTAGGAAAATTTTGCCAATATATGATAATAATGTAATTGTCTTTTCCCATGTGCCTTTTACAGCACAACTAGAGTACACATAAATGCTTGCATTCAGAAAAACTCAACAGCTTCTTTTCTGTTAAACAGAAGCAAATAAAAGACACGTGTGCATGGAGTCAAAATGAAGCTACTCTTTTTGCAGATCATGCCATTGAAAATGCAGCCTGTGCAGAGACTGCAGGATGTGGGCCACAGAGATGAGCTCCCTCCCTTTCCCATCGCCCATGCCAGGATTCAGAGCCACAGGCTGTCACCTGAATGTATTTAACAGAAATATTTCATCTGACGGGAGGCGGCTAAGGAATGAAATATTTGAGGCTTCATTTGCTGACCTCATTGGAGCCTTCCAGCATATAAAACATATGGGAAAACAAGTAATAAGATAAATTAAAAGGCAAGAGAAGAGGTAAATTTACAACTACTATCAGCAGATCAACTCTACTAAAGATAAGTCAGAGTTACACAGGGATTTTTCATTCTGAAATGCAGCTTAGATTTCATCCTGTACAGTAATGCAGTGTTCTTTGGATTTTTTTATTATTTTCCCTACTGAGTTTTTCATTCCTCTACAAATTATTATTGTCTTTCATCAGTTCAGATCTAAGAGTCGAATGATTCAATATACTCCTGCGCATCACTTTTTCATGTCTGTGTCCATCAGGACAAGTCAGAAAAAAACCAATCAGGCCATATTTTCCTGCTATAAAAATGTTTCACAAATCAAAAAGATATTGCAGAGAATTTGTTTAGAAAAACAATTAGGGAAGAAGTTAGCATTATAGTGCCATACAGACATTTCCGTGGTTAGATACCAGAAAGCTGTTACTGCGTAATATTGAATACCGAAACATTTTAATAGAACAAGTTTAAAGCTAAAAAAGCTGAATACTTTGAGGTTTTATTTTAAATAATATGTATTATTCTGAAAGCTGAAAATCGAAAAGACATTTTTCAAGGCTGAGGCAGGATACTCAGATGACAGCACAAGTATGACTTGACAGGCCTTGACACTCAGTGAACTTATCTAAATCCTCTGTGATGTAGGTTTTCACAAGCATAGTTGCTTTTATTAAATTTAATTCTAGAAATGCCAACAATCATCTTCAAAGATTTCGTGTCAAATATTACTGTTATTTGTAGTAGATCATGACTTAGCAGCAGCAATAAAATCAGGATGCAGCTGTATTAGCTAAACTAGTAAAACTGCCTCCAGATGTGTGGGTCTGGATAAAAATGAGTGATCATGGATGGCTGCTCCAGACCACATCCAACTACTCACTGAAATCCACTCCCAGAGGAAATGGCCTCTTCAGATCTACTGACATAATTTCACATATTTATCAAAATTATTAGGTCATCCTCATTATATTTTGCTATAATTTGTGGTTGGCAATGTTATTTTAGCATTTCAAATTATCAAATACAAATTTATTATCTTACATCTCATTGCAGTTTATTTTCTATGGAAAATCTTATTCTAAATTCATTAATATTCATGTATTGTACTTGATGTATGTAATGCCATAGCATAGTACTTTATGGAATCCATTTACATTTTCCCAGTTTACAACCAGGAAACAATCAATAGAAATTCTGGTTGTAATGCACAATACTATATTAATTTTCTGAAACTTTGGAAGTTGAACAGAATAAAATCCAATTTATGTTTTATTTTTACTGCCTGAGAAGGTGCAGAACCCTGTATAGTGTCATAAACTTAGGATTTCATACTGACATTTTCCGCTTTGAAAGGCAAATATTTCAAATACATTAATATATTTAAGGAAAAACACTGTATTCTATATGGTATTTTGGTGTAAATCTGTTTTATAATGTGTTTGATAAACTACCATTTAAGATTAATCTTACTCTTGGCATAGGAAACATATATATTAGATATATAATATTGATTGTGTCACTTTCATAGCCTTCACATCCTTACTGGCAATATGAGTAGATAATTTTATTCCTTTATTTTTTTTCTAGCTGAACAATTCTTCAGCAAGAAGAGCTCCGTTAAGGTTGGAGCAGAAAAATTTACACAGATGTAAAATTTATTCTGCAGTAAAAATGTATCCAAAAGGACACACCTGGGAGCAATTCTGAGCTGTGATAACAAAATGGATTAACTGAGCACGGTGAGGGAACTTTAAATATAATCACTTTCCATTTTCTGTTCAGTTGTTGCTTAAATCTGACTCCAGCAGAGGCCCTGAAGCATATAAACAACAACTGTTGTGACCCACATAACATAAAGTTTCAGGCCTGAGGTCCAGCTGTCAGGCAGAGCATCCTCACCTTTCCACTTCAGCGTTTATCAGTGCAATTCATGAACACACCAGACAAGGTAATTGACACTAAATGCTCAAGAGAGACCTTAGATCAGATGAGCAGGGAGGAACAGCAGCAGCTGACAAGTAGTTGCCAATATTTCCAACCTCATTTAGCCCAGCTGTGTTCTGTATTACCAGTCTCTGTTTCATAAGTAAAAAAAAGGCTGCCTGCTACACAGCGTGGAAAAGGCATTTAATCATTGCTGGCCTCAGAGGACCCCCCTGATCGAAATGTGCTGCTGACAGTGAATGACAGGAACATTCTGTTAGTTGAGCATACTCCAACAAAACACCTGTCTGAGCCAATGTCCCATGGCCTTCAGGATCTTGTACGTAGCGAGACATTCTTCCCAAATATGCCTGAAGTTAATGTTTCCCCAACTAGACATTGTTTTATAGAGCCTGTCAAAACTTTACTGGGGAGGAGAGTTACTGCACTGCAGACCAGGACATGTGATCCCCCAAAGCACTGAAAGAAGAGTTTCCAGAGGACTTTTCTGTCACCTACGTAACAGAAGACCAACAGCAAGAACAAAACCTATATATCTTCAGCCAAATCTATTAGCCCTTGAGCAGCCATTACTGAAATGATTTTTCACATTGATCTAGGTCAAACAGCTTAACATACAGCATTTATTGTCTCTGCCAGATGAAACTGTGTCCTTAGGTAAACATTTGTCTAGAGAGGAGTGAAACTATTCTAAATAGAAAAGGTTGATAGTGCAGGAAATTATAGATAATTTTTCAAAAGGTTGTTTACATCTCAAACAAGACTCCTGCCAAAGAAATGCCTTGTATTTTATCAAGACATCCAGTAAGGGGATGACACCAACCCAAGGACACCATTAGAAGTCTCCAGCCTTTTGAAGTCACTGAGATGTCCCTGCACTGCACTTAGGCCTGTGGGTATGAAGTACATGTGTGTGAAAATGCTTCTCCTCCTTCCTTCTCAAGGAAGATCTCAAACTCAGATTAACCCCATAGCAGAGTAATAAGTTTAGCTATAGGGGCTAAATACACAGTCCTTCATGGAATAAAAATTTCAAGCATAGCCTATGCATGGTCTGCATAGAGTTTTCAGTGACTTTGTGTTCTTGTAACTGTTTCCCTGCTGTGGCCTGAATTTCAGTTTCTTGTGACAATCCTTATTCTCAGCTCTTCCAGGTTTCTATACACATTCTCATCCTTTTTTAAACAAATCTTGAGATACTGCCATATGTAATTTATTTTCATTTTCTCTCCTCAGCTACTGACTTTTCCTTTCTTCACCATGCCTTCAAGTTCTGTGAAATGGTTGGTGATAATAAACTGCTAAGAATTCTAGTTTCTGTTCCTGGGATTTAGTCAGAACTACTCTCACAACACCTACAAAAAAGAGCCTTAAGCCCACATTTCAAGTTTCACTGTGAACTAATCCTGGATTCATCCATTGTGTTTAAATTCCTGATTATTTTCCCTTGCTGTCCGCTAGAAGTTTTTGATGGTCTTGTTCTAGCACAGACAGAGCTCCAAAGTGCATTTTGTTCTTTTATTTGGCATGGGCATCTGAGCTTAAATGATTTATATGTTGTACTGTGATGTTCCACAATATATTTCAAAATGTCAGGAATTTAGATATACTTTGAAGAAGGAATAAATAAGGTTTGATCAGTATTTGACACTACATTTTATTGTCAGTTGAGGAATAAAAAGACTGAATTTTGAATGCTCACACTCACCTTCCCTGACTTTGGTACCTCCAAGAACTATTGCTGATATACCAACAGATGAGGACAGCAGCCAGATACAGATATTGATTATCTTTGCTTTGAGAGGTGTACGGAAGTCCAGAGCCTTCACAGGGTGACACACGGCAATGTATCGATCGACACTCATCATGGTGAGTGTGAAAATACTGGTAAACATGTTATAGTAGTCAATAGAGATCACTACTTTACACAGCACATCACCAAAGGGCCAGGAGTTCATCAGGTACTCAGTGCTTTGGAAAGGCATGGTCGTGGTGACAAGTGCATCTGCCATAGCCAGGTTGAAGATGTAGATGTTGGTCGCTGTCTTCATCTTCGTGTACCTGCAGAAAAAAAGGTAAGCCCATTTAGATATGTAACAGTTTATCAGTCAGGCTTTGCCATAGATGGGGGTTTTTATGTCTTTTCTCATCTGTGATAGAAATGTACACAAATGCAAGACCCTTGGGATAAAAGTGAACACACTTTATTCAGTCTCTCAGCACCTATGTTAGCAGTTAGAGCTATTTACCACAGGCAAACCAGGCATATAAATACATTTTATCTAATTAGGCAAATGCTGATTTCAATACTATTTTCTCAAATCCTGTGACAAGAAAATATCACTGTTAAATTTGGAAGAGATCAAAATGGTTTTTGTTTCTTTTTCTTGTAGCTATCGGTCAGTGATTGTGAGATTTCTGGGTTCGCTTTGTGGAAGAAACTGTTATCCCATTGTCTAGTAAGATTCCAGGCTAATTGCTATGTCTGCTGGGCCAGATTGCTTCTTATATGATAGTTTGTCTTCCTTGAATTCACCACAGTGCCAGCTGATACAAGTTTTAGTCATTTCCCTTCCTTGTTCCTCCCTTGCCAATTTGTTCTCCTTTCTTATCATCAGCTTTTACCCATCCTCTCTTTTATGACTGATAATGTAAAAGATTAATATTGTTTAAGCAGGATACCACAGTGGGGAAAAAATTGTCAGAGCAGTATTTTTCTTCTTCATCCTTTAATTTCATCAAAAGCAAGCCCTGGTTTTGTCCAGTAGGAATCTCAGCCTACAACAAAAAATAGGATCTGTTTCTGGAGATGACACCCTGCTTTGTTGGGCCCTAATGACAGTTTTGGGGACACAGCCTGTGGAGGACTGCTTCTGTCTCTGTGATGAGCACAAAGGATGATGGAGAGTCTGCTAACATGGAATATACCTAACGCTCCTTTCTGACATTATTCCCCTCAATCCTTGTGTTTTCTCATTGCTGTTAATTTATCATTGGATTTAAAGAGATTTTCTTTCTCAAAACTGCTGCAGCCCCATATTTTGACTGTACACACACAGTAACACATGTAGCTACATTTTGCTATATGTCACTAATAATTTACAGTGGAAATATAAGATTCAGCCAGTTTAGGCCATGAACACATAGGGCAATGTGTCTATTTGCCTCTAAAACTTCAATGTGTAGAATAAAAATAATTTTAAAAAGAAATTGAGCAGTGCTGTCAAACTGTGCCCAATATGTAAATTAGATATTAAATAAAAAGTGGGAAGAAATTTCATTTTATGACCAATATGAAATGTTAAAAAATATCATTGGTTTTTCTAAAACACTCTAATTAAGACTTACCAAGGAAATAAAGCCAAATGGTGGTTTGAAGCACAGGGGAAAAAACTGCAAGGGAAGAGACAGTACATCCTTCTCACCCACGTACCAACCCATCAGTCAGAGCTGGGCTTCTGCCCCCCCACTGGATCAATCTCCTCAACAGACCCCCCAGCAGAGGGGGGCAGTCTGTCCTGTAGATCCCATTATAGCCCTTAAGGCACTGTTCAAACACAAATACAAGTCTTTATGGCTAGAAAAAGCAAATATAAGACATACTAACAGACAAAAAAATCCCTCCTGGCTAAAAAAAGAAGAGGAAAAAATATTATCTCCAAATGTATCTCAGCTGTAAGACTGAACAAAAGTTCACTGAACACTCAAAAATCTCTGCTAAAGTGGACTAATTTCCATTAAATGAAATAAAACAGTAGAAGAACAATTTTGCTTCTATGGACATCACTGATGATATTTGGAATTGCTGTCTTGTTCACATTGCAAAAAAAAAGACTATGGAAAGTTGGAATGGTTGCATAAAAAGCACCAAAAATAAATGAAGGGACTGGAGAAAATTCTTTCTTTGACTAACTTAAAGAGCTCAGCATGTTTAGTTTATGAAAAAGAGCACCAAGAGGTGACTCGATTACAGTGTCTGAAGACTCTCACAGGGAGAAAATAGCAGGTACTGAAGAGTTCTTTCAGACTACAAAGAAAAGCATAACAAGAACAAATATGTAAAACTCTTAAGAGAGACAAACTCAGCTTAGAAACAACGACAGTTTTTTCCTAACAGCTAAGGTGATGATTACTGGGAAAAAGAAGAGGTCATTTTTCCATCCATTCATTCCTTCAAATCAAGGTTTGCTGCTGTGCAAAGGGTCTGCTTCAGTCAAATACAAGTTATGAGACTCGACACAGGAGCATTCAAATGAAATGTAACGGCCTTTGACATGCAGAGGTGACACAAGTAATCATTCTTCTGAATCATTATTTCTGTAGATCTTTAAAAATTTCACCAAGGGTTTGGACAGAAAAAAGTTGCTTTCAAAATATAGAAGAATTAGTTTGACCTTTTTTCCTTTAAGGAAATCAGAAAACAGGGGAAAAATATCAAAGATTTTATTAGCCTTGAAAAAGCAAATTTCTGAAAGTCTTTATACCTCACATTTCCCATTCCTTGCAACCTTAATTCAATTCTTT